>NC_142869.1:152654000-152955500 GCF_051225735.1 Oryctolagus cuniculus | reverse complement strand
AGAATACATGAGAAATAACAGTTCTTAAAACACTGAGCTATCAATTGAAATAACAAAAAAATCTCCAAACATGGGATTTTCCAGTGAGAATTATTAAATATGATAGTGATAATTTAACTATTTAAAAGATTTTCTGGGGGTGATCAATGGCCTATTAAAGTATATTATTCATTAGAAGATCAGGTTCAGATGATTTTTAGACTACATTGGTATGCAGAATAGAAGTTTGTCCCATTTTAGGCTGGCACTGTGTCTCACTAGGCTAATGCTCCGCCTGCAGTGCAGGCACACCTGGTTCTAGTCCCGGCTGGGGCACCGGTTCTGTCCCAGTTGCTCCTCTTCCAGTCCAGCTCTCTGCTGTGGCCCGGGAAGGCAGTGGAGGATGGCCCAAGTGCTTGGGCCCTGCACCCGCATGGGAGACCAGGAGGAAGCTCCTGGCTTCAGATCGGCGCAGCGTGCCAGCCATGGCAGCCTTTTGGGGGTGAACCATCGGAAGGAAGACCTTTCTCTCTGTCTCTTTCTCTCACTGTCTAACTCTGCCTGTCAAAAAAAAAAAAAAAAGAAAAAAAGAAAAAAAAAAAGAAATTTGTCCCATCTTAATGATCTCTAGAGACCTTGCATATATTTTGCAGGGATACCGAAAAGGAACTCATCCTCTAAATGTCAAGTCTACTGGAAGACATTTGACATTTGTGTTTTATGAACATATAAACGTACCATGATGCCAGCTGGATGCTTGTTTAGAGAGCAAGATAAAGGTCTAAGCTAGAGACACGAATTTATCATTTATCAAAAAAAATGGTTTCTGATCCATGGGGTTAAGTAATAACAGGTAGAAAGAGGGGGGATGAAAGAAGGCTGGATTATGGCTGGCATTTAGAGGTCTACAAGAGGAAAGAGGCCAGCAAAGGAGACTAAGAAAGAATCATGGAGGTAACAGGAAAATGAGAAGGGAGTCATGTCATGAAAGTTAGACAGAAAGGATCACAAGAAGGATTTGTCCATAGGAGATATCGCTGAGCAACTGGGGCAGATAAGGATACAGGCATTGGCATTGGCATCCACATTGGCATTGTCAAGATGTTGGTCCTGAATCATGGGCATAATGAGAATGAAACGAAGTACACTGTGTAAAGAGCAGAAGGAAAAAAATGGAGAAAGGCACTTTTCCAAGAAATTTCACTGTGAATAGGTCAGACAAACGAGGTGGTAGCTAGGGACAACAGTAGAGTATTTTATGCCAGTAGAAGTCCCACAAAGAAGGGGGACATTGCATAATATTGGCCTGTACCTAGGAGCAACGGCACAGAGGGGAGGGAGGGAAGTTTGAGTGAAGGTGCAGCAGGCTGGTACCTCTGATGGGAAGAAATGGGGGAATTTTCTCTGGTTGCTTCTATCTTTTTTCTGTAAGTCTGTATCAAGTGCATTGGCTGAAAGTGCAGGGAATAGAACTATTGGAGCACCTGAGAAGAAAGCTATCTTTGAGAACAAAATAAGGAATTTATTAGGAAAATGCAATGCAAGGGCTACTGGATGGTCTCAAGTGCCAGGATTTGAGATGTATAAATACCAAGTGACTCTGGGGAGCAGGCAAGTATTATCAGCCAAATCTTGCTTTTACTAGTTGCATGCTAAAGAAACATACACACCAGGTATAAGCAATACTTGGAGGTTAAAAAAAATAGCACCACATTGCCATTTTTCTAACTTCATAGTTCTGTGGAAGTTTGACTCCGTACTCATGTCTAAGTTGGGCTAGACAGATAGATGTAACAGTTTCCTAAGTAGCCTTGCACTAAAGAGTTCCGAGTGTATGTGAAATAAAACAGCCTGTGTGTTCCATTTTATAGTGAGCTGTAAATTCAGTTAACAGCTTAGTAAAGTTAAACAACACTACACTGAGCTTTCACTTCACACCTTTCATATTAACATCACCGTAGACACATGAAACCCAGGGCACAGCTATATCTACCTATCCACTACTTGCAATATAGGCCAAGATGAAAATAAAAAGGCTTCCTATATAATTTGAGCAACTGCACAGGTGACAGCAGTATGATGGGAATTAACAACGAGATAAATGGCCACAAATGCCCAGGAAAGGCTATCTGGCAGGAAAACAAATACCCACATATTCACTTTGATATTCAAACAAAAGAACATGACTTTTTAAAATGAGATCAAGGGCAAATATTGACACTTTTCATAGACTGTGTAAGAACATAATAGGTCCTTGCAAAGATTCTTATGCCACAGATGAAAGACACAAGGTCAAAACACAGATTACAAAGCCTTGGATGCCCATGTGAAAAATGGAAGTGAAAATACCTTACAGAAATTCTCATGGAGGTTGGACATGCAGAATGGAAATACACCAACTAAACATATGACATCAATGTGTAGAGGCTACCACAGAAACCAAGCAATTAATATGACAAAGATAAAGGAACTGTTCAGAAATAACGTGAAGAGATGTTTTTAGATCAAGAAGTATAGTGCATGAGAATTTTAAAATGTTTTGTCGAAGTTTTAGAAAGTTTAACAAAGAATTCAACAAATGTAAGCACAATATTAATTGAATATTCTGCTACTTTCTAACAGAAACAGTTCTACTTACATTTATAAGACCCAACTCCAAAAGCATACTGGAATCAAACTAAGTGAAGAAAAATGTGGAGATACCGAAAAGAGCTGGTAAAACTAAAAAGAATAATATTAAAGGAAAAGAAACTCTACTCACATCATGTTGAGGCTCAATTATATTACAATGAATTATTACAGTACTTTTAAATAAAAATACAAAGACACATAGGAAAGAAGATTGAAAGGAAATTTTGGGGAGGGAGAGAGGGGAGAAAGATGCTGATGAGGACACTGACTTCCCACATAAAAGTACATGGGTTCAATACTCAGGTCTTTTATCACTGTAGACCCTGGGAGACAGCAGGTGATGTCTCAAGTAGTTGAGTTCCTGCCACCCACATGTGAGTCCTGGACTGAATTCCCAGCTCCTGACTTTGGTACTGTCTAGTCTCAGCCATGGTGGGTATTTGGGGAAGCAATCAATGAATGAGAGCTCTCTCTTTCTCTCTGTCTCTGCTTTTCTGTCTCTGCTTAACAAAATAATAAATTTTTAAAAGCCATGCAGCAGTAATTTTTTAAATATTTATTTATTTATTTGAATGGCAGAGTTACAGATAGGGAGAGAGAGAGAGAGAGAGAGAGAGAGAGAGGTGTCTTCCACCTGCTGGTTCACTCCCCAGATGGCTGCAACGGCAAGAACCAGGCCAATCCAAAGCCAGGAGCCAGGAGCTTCCTCTGGGTCTCCAACACAGGTGCAAGGGCCCAAGGACATGGCAATCATCTACTGCTTTCCCAGGCCATAGCAGAGAGCTGGATCAGAAGTGGAGCAGCCGGGACTCAAACCAGCACCCATATGAGATGCCAGCACTGCAGGTGGCAGCTTTACCCACTATGTCACAGCGCCAGTCCGGCAACAATATTTTTAATTACCTTTTTTCCTACAGTTTTTAATAATGATATTTGTTCTGGTAGGAATTGATTATACAAATTTTATAGCTTAATAATGTTCTTGTTTTGAAAGTAGATGACTGGTCTCAGGGAATAGGGAAAGGAACTTAAGCACAAAGTGTAATTTGGGTTTCTGGACTCCACAACTGCTGTAATTAGGAATGAAGAATGATTTTAAGTGCATTTCTCCAGAAAGACCAAAAAAAGTCAATGATACCTCTACCCAGATCAAATATACAGTCTGACTGAAAATTATACATCTGGTTTTTAAATTAAAATTGGAAAATCTGTGTAGCTTCCTTTTCTCTCTTACTTATAAATACCACTGTGGTCCCTGGAATTTTAAGGAATCAAAAGAAGGTCTTTGTACATATTAATAAAGAACACACATGTTGTAAAACATTGACCACGCAAAAAGGCAGAAGGTAAATAATTGACATGTTAGAAATAAGAAAGGTGCCATCTCTAAAACTGTAAAATAAAAAGGTAGGGCCAGCACTGCGCTGTCATAGGTAAAGCTGCCACCTGCAAATTTGGCATCCCATATGGGTACTGCTTCAAGTCCCGGCTACTCTACTTCTGATTCAGATCCCTGCTAATGTACCTGGGAAAGCAGTGGAAAATGGTCCAAGTTCTTGGGCCCCTGCACCCATGTGGGAAACCTGGAAGAAGCTCCTGGCTTTGGCCTGGCCCAGACCTGGCCATTGTGGCCATCTGGGGAGTGCACTAGCAGATGGAATCTCTCTCTCTCTCTCTCTCTCTCTCTCTCTCTGCCTCTCTTTCTCTGTGACTCAGTAACTCTGGCTTTAAAATAAGAAAATAAATTTGACCGGCACCGCAGCTCAATAGGCTAATCCTCTGCCTGCAGCGCTGGCACACCAGGTTCTAGTCCCTGTCGGGGCGCCGGATTCTGTCCCGGTTGCCCCTCTTCCAGGCCAGCTCTCTGCTGTGGCCAGGGAGTACAGTGGAGGATAGCCCAAGTACTTGGGCCCTGCACCCCATGGGAGACCAGGAGAAGTACCTGGCTCCTACCATTGGATCAGCGCGGTGCGCCGGCCGCAGCGCGCCAGCCGCTGCAGCCATTGGAGGGTGAACCAACGGCAAAGGAAGACCTTTCTCTCTGTCTCTCTCTCTCACTGTCCACTCTGCCTGTCAAAAAAAAAAAAAAAGGCGAAAAAGAAAAGAAATTTTTTAAAAAATGAAAAGTAATATTTATGAAAAAGGTTATGCTGCTAAATTTGAAAACCCTTTTATATAGAAGTACTTATTAAACAAGTTACCAAAGCACAAACTTAAATAAGCACAAATAATGAAGAAAATCATGAATAAGGTTAAATTCATTCAACTTAAAAGCTTCAGTTCATCAAAAGACAGTATACTGAGGAATTATGTTTGAACTGTGCAGAACTGATAGTTGGTCCAGAATTTATAAGCTCCTACAAATCAGTTACCAAAAAAATAACATTAGTTGAAAAATGAGCAATTGACATGAATAAGCATTAACAGAAGAGAAAAGCCAAATGGCAAATAAACATGTACAAGCTACCTGTCTTTTTAGTAATCACTTTCCTTCCACCAGATTGCCACACTTAAAAAGTCTCACAACATCAAGTGTTACCAGCAATATGGAGCTATGAAAATTCCGAGATTCTTTTGAAGGGAGTCTACATTGGTACAACAGATTTGAAAGCAATTTGGCAACATCTGATAGAGTGTGGATCAATTCCATGAACCAACAATAGTACTCCTAGGTATCTTTCCTAGAAGAGTCTTAGGCAGAGAAACATGTGAATAGTCTTCTGTTCACTGAAGCATTAGATCTTCATAGTAGTCATATGGATGAAAAAAGAGCTATGGGTTTAATGGAAGGTGCACGGTGGTCTTCAATAGTTTGCAGAATTTTATTGCTTAAGCTATACATTGGGTATATAGTTATCCCTTATGTCATCATCTACATTTTTTGTTTTTTTTCTTATATTTTTCACCAAACTAAAAAAAAATAATGACTTACCAAGCTATCTACATCTATGCTGGAGTTCACAGCCCACTGCAACGTACTCATGATATTCATGGCTAAAGTTAGAATAATACCAACTCTTCCTTCTCCTTCACCTATAGATGGAAAAGACATATCAAAAAATGTTGTTTCTCTCTTCTGTGAACTAGTCTATTCAGGTCTCTCTATGCCATATTTCATACTAAATTCACATTTCAGTTGTACACTAACTTTAATGATCTTTCTTTCATTTCAGTTCACCAAGCCTCTTAGCAGTAGCAATAATGCCCTGCATATAGTAGGTGTTCAACACATGTGATTGAATATTGGGAAAAAACTGCTCTTTGTAAAAAAAAAAAAAAAAAAAAAAAAAACCAGCAATTGAAGGGGTTGTTGATATTGGGTAGATATCAAATTATCTTTTATACTGTTACTCTATAAGTAGTAATAGTGATAGATCCTGGAATAAACAAGAGAGAAAAAAAATTCCTGTGTTCAAATGAGCTCCTTTAGTCAAGATCAAGAGCAAAGGGTATTTGGGAAGCACCTGTAAAATCTATACATGTGCTTCCCACTTTTTCAAGGAGAATTTTCTCTGCTAATCACATGCTGCTGTAAAGAAAGTGGACTTAGAGCTCATTGGGCAATCAGAAGACTAAGAGGTCTACCATTTGAAAAGAGAAGATCACCCATTATGTTAAAAACAACAACAAAACCAACAAAAGATTAGTTACTTGGGAAGAACTATACTTAAGTGTTGAATCAGACTAAATGGCTTTTCAGGGCTAGGGGGACCACTAATTAAAACTCATAAATATCCAGTATTATGGCTCCAAAATTCTTTAGGAGGAATGTTCTTAAATTATTTATAAATTTGAGTTATCTTGCATGGTAAAATTGTTACAAGGTTCTAAAACTGGGAGAAATAATTCATCCTGTTATCAATTGAAATTTTGGTAACCACAAATGTTTCCTAAAGAAGGTATAACATAGAGAGCACATACATCACATACATGCTCTTTGTCCTAAATCATTTATTTTAAATAGGTAAAAATCTACTAAGAATTCAGTATATTGCTTGTTCTGATGGTTAAGATGAGAATAAGATAAAATTTCAATACCATGTACTATAACATTTATTGGGTATTTAATACGAACCAGGCACTATACCGAGTTTTTTGCACAGATTGTACTTAATACTCACCACAAACATTATGGGCTGGGCACTATTATTTTGTCTATTTACAGATAAGGAAAATGAGGAGTTTAGGAAAGTTAATTCATACATACAAATTAGGATTCAGCTAAAGACCAGAAGAGCCAAGGATGATACTAGTTGGGTAGCCAACAATCACATTGACTGAGCGTCTGATTTGAGTGGGAGTTTCCGTACTATAATGATTTTTAAATGTTTTGACTATGACCCCTGGCAAATCAGGATTTGATTCTACTCTTAAGCATTATGTTAGAATACATGACACATCAACTCATTGAATTAATTGCTCACAAATCTTCTTTCAGATGATTCTGACCTCTGAATTTGTTTCAAATAACAAAAAATGTAAGATTCTCTATCTATAAAGACGTTTCTTTCATAAAGTCATTTGTGACTTTACATTCCTTTCATAAAGTCATTTCCCAATGAATGAACATCATGAACCTGTTATCCTCACAGCAGCTAAGTAGACTACAGGTGGACGTCTCCCTGAGACAAAAGGAGTCCATTTTCTGAAAAACTCTCCTGTTAATTTAGAGGACCAGAATGAAAAGGCCACATAAAGTCCATGTGGCAAGAGTGGTGGTACACCCAGAAAACCAGACTTCAGGGAGAAAAATGAATGAAGTTGACTCAAAAATGAAACAGATCCAGGTCAGCATCTGGACTCAAGAGATGGGACAAACAGCTGAGATTGACTCTCTCATGACAATGGTGGTTCTCAAATCCAAGCAAAACAGCAGAATGGGCATGGATCCTGCCTTTTTGTCCATTGTCATGTGGTATCATGTTTCAATACTTATAGCTCAGACGTTCAACTTCTTAAATTAGGGGAACTCATCTACGTACATAGGTTTTTATTTTACCTTTTTTGAAATATTCTGAAATTCAAAACATTCATATTTGGAAAAGTATGGCCATTTTATTTATTTCTCTTTTGAGACAGTTTTTCTTTTTTCAAAGTTCCCATTACATAATGAATTTTACAAACTACTTGTTCAAAGAACAAAACTTACCAGCTAAGGGGATTGTGTGTATCTGTGTGTGTAAATGTATGTTTTCCCTCCTCTTATTCAAAGAGCTCTTTAAAATAGAGATCTATCAATTCTGAAGCCAGGGATATTTAGCAAGATAAGCATGAAGAGACAACATTTTTCTCTAAATCACAGATTGACATTCTGTGTGGCTCAGTTTTTTAAATAGTACAATAATGAATAATACTATATATAACTCAAATTCAAAGAAATTATCTGTTCAACAATAAAATAGTAGAAATTCCAGGAGATCATTTTTTCAATAAAAATCCAAGTCTTTCAATAACAAATTTAAAAAATTTTAAGATATCAAAACAGTTTAAGCCATAGGAACACAGTATTTCATTTACTGACAGAGTTTTCACTATAAATGTTTAGCTGAATAGTTAATAAAGTCATTGTACCTGTTGTTAAAATGGAAATGAAGGCTACGGCAATGAAGAAGAGGACAAAAATCATTTCTATCCTCATTTGGAACCAGCGTAGTGTTGACAGATACAAGAACCAGTTGGCAGTGTGTAAATTCAGAGCTTTGTGGAACAGAGTTTCAAAGTAAGGCTGCCGTCCAAAGGCACGAAGTGTCCATAATCCTTTCAAGCTTGTAACAAGATGAGTGAAAATTGGACTCCTACCTGAAATGTTCCATATAAAACAATGCAAACACACAATTCAATTCCATATAAGCAAGTACCTGAACAAGATTAACTTACAGTAATACCATAACTACTATGGGTCAGAGATGTTGATCATTCAGTGCTATACTTTGAATACATATGATTTGTTATGTTATATTTATTAAGGAGTTACCTTTTTTTTACTTACCTACAAAATATGGGAATTTATTATAAAATTACTACTATTATTTTTTCATATTTCTCTGCTGCCATCACTTTTTTTCATTAATCCCAAATAAATTTCTGCTGGAAAAACAAATTTCTTTTCTCTCGAGACCTATTTTTAAGTGCCTCAATTAACAAAGTTTAAGGGAATTGATTCAGTGGATGATCCTGGAGGCACAGCATATTGAAAATTCATTCCCTGGCTGGCACCACGGCTCACTTTGCTAATCCTCCACCTGCGGCACCAGCACCCCAGGTTCTAGTCCCGGTTGGGGCGGCAGGTACTAGTCCTGGTTGCTCCTCTTCCAGTCCAGCTCTCTGCTGTGGCCCGGGAAGGCAGTGGAGGATGGCCCAAGTGCTTGGGCCCTGCACCCGCATGGGAGACCAGGAGGAAGCTCCTGGCTTCAGATTGGCGCAGCGTGCCAGCCATGGCAGCCTTTTGGGGGTGAACCATCGGAAGGAAGACCTTTCTCTCTGTCTCTCTCTCACTGTCTATAACTCTCTCTCTCTGTCTCTTTCTCTCACTGTCTAACTCTGCCTGGCAAAAAATAAAAAAATAAAAAAGAAAGAAAATTCATTCCCTGAAAATGCATCCCCACCAAAGCTGTTATGGAAAAAAAGATGCTTTTCAAACAGAGATTGGGGCACGCAAAATGAGAGCCCAAGACATAAAAGAAGGCTATCTACCCTAGCTCCTAGCTTCAGATCACCCCAGCTCTAGCCATTGCTGCCATCTGAGAGTAAACCAGGGGGTGGAAGATCTATTTCCCTCTCTCTCTTTCCCTCTCTCTCTCTCTCTCTAACTCCACATCTCAAATAAAATATTTGAAAACAAAAGAATGCTATATAAAGACAAGAAAAAAGGGAAAAATTTCTCTAATATAATTAGGGAACTCAGAGAAACCTTTGGTAATAGCTGCACTCTAATTTTTAAAATTTAATTGATATAAGTAAATTATGAATGAGTGTCATATACACCAACCCTGGTAAAACTCTATATATAATTGTTTTAAAACCAAAATGGAGCCACATGGTCATTAATTAACAAAAAGAATCGCCATGTTCCTAAGGTTGTAATTATGAAGTCTATGAAGTTTGTAACTCTAAAGCTGTATATTTCTGCATACATTCCTATGGACTTACTTTTAAGGGAACAGTTTAAAAACTTGTCATGGGACCCCCAAATCCCCTTAGGCTGGGTGGTAAAAATACCATCTTAAGTATTAAAGTGATCATATGGATAGAATTGAATATCTGGTAATAATAATATAATTAAAAGGAAGTGAATGCTCCAACATGGGAAGCAATCCACACAGCAGACTCACAGAATGACAATCACTTTAAATAACATTCTATCCTCAGAATCAGCCCTTAAGGTATTCTGGTGTAGCTGAAAAGCCCACAAGAGTATTTCAGGCATGGAAAGCCAAGACACTGTGGCAAAAAATGTTCTACATGAAGGGCCTCTGTGAGAGAGTTCCCAGAGGAAATAAGTGGTCATCAAAGAAGGAGGTACTTTTCTCTTAAGGGAGGAGAGAACTTCCATTTTGCTTATTGCCTTGTCTAAATGCTGATGGAGTTTGAGGATTCAAAAACCTTCCAAGCCTAGGCAGCTCATGTCAAGAGCCTCAGGTGGTCATAACATCATACATAAAAGTGTTAATTGTTAACTTCTGTCCTCAAAGAGTTGTATTATAATTATGTCTAAGTGCTCGCAAAAGATGTATCATTCTTTGGGTGCTTCTTTAAAGTTAATTAAGTTTCTTAAAAAATAAGTGAAATTATCTTCAATATGCAATGACTTTGAACAGCCCTTGTCTTGATTGTTGAAGAACAGTGTTTTTTTTAATGTGTTTTTTTTGTGTGTGTGTGCAAATTGTTGAACTCTTTACTTAGTATAGAGTTGGTCCTCTGTATAAAGTTAACTGAAAGTGGATCTTAGTGGAGAATGGAAGAGGGGTGGGAGTGAGGGTGGGAAGGGGATATGGTGGGAAGAATCACTGTATTCCTAAATCTGTACTTACGAAACGCATGAAATTTGTATTCCTTAAATAAAAGTTTTCATTGGGGAAAGTTTAAAAAAAAAACACTATGAATAGATTTCAAAATTTTGTTCACATCAAAATAAGCTTTTAATTCCAGAAAGAAAAAAAAAGACACAACAATCCATGTGTAATTTGTGATGCAGTTTCCTCTTATGTACATATACTTAAATAGCTCACATGGCTTTTTTATTCCCAAACTGATCACTGCATATTCAGTGTCATACCTTCAGATTCCAGTTGCTTGAGTTGCTGTGAGGTATGGAGGAAGTACGCTCTCAATAAAATGAAGGCTGCTATCACTGGAACTGTTGCTAGGAAGATGTAAGGTTGTAAAACCGAAACCACTGCTATGGCTCCAACCACAATTAACAATAACTGCAGAATCAAAGAAAATACATAAGTTAGTAAATGCTGGAATTACAAAGCAAATAAGGTGACATGAGTGATGTTACCAGTCTGTTCTGTTCATAGAGGCAGATGTCTTCCTAGGGAAGACAATAATGTCAAAGAACACTTTTCACAGGTTCTGTGACACTGTTCAAAACATTATTTAAGTCACTTATAGTAATGTTTTTATAGATTGAAAACATGATGTTTTTTGATCATGGGGTATTCTTATTTTCCAGCCACTTTAAAGAGTTGAATGACAAATACATTTTAAATGAATATGAATGCTCTGAGCTGATTCTCCTAAAATATAAATTAATTGAAATTTCTAATATTTTATTTTTATTTGAAAGCCAGAGTTACAGAGTGAGAGGGAGGGAGACAGAGAGGGATATCTTCCAACTGCTTGTTCACTCCCAAAATGCCTGCAATGACCAAAGCTGAGCCAGATTGAAGCTAGGAGCTAGGTGCTTCTTCCCACATGGGTATCTAAAGAAGTGCAATTTCTAAAGATGATGACTTAACCAAAGAAAAATAGCCTAAAGATGTATTTAACTCCACCAGTAGTTCTGTCTATATAAAAATGAAAATCAAAATTTTAAAAATTAAATTGTGCCCATAGATTTCAGTTGGATAAAGTAATTACACTTGGGTCATCCTCTGTTGCTTTCCCAGGCACATTAGCAGGGAGCTGGATCAGAAATAGAGCAGCCAGGGCAAATCAGCACCCACATGGGATGCAGGCATTTCAGGAGGCAGATTTACCCACTATATTACAGCACTGGCCTCCCTGAAATACTTTTACTTTGAATGAACTTTAGTATGTGTTTCATTTAGATTTTTTTTCGTCAGGCATTCGGAGCCAGAGTTGTGGTACAGTAAGTTAAGTTGCCTCTTGCAAGATCAGCATCCCATATTACAGGGTCATTTCTTGGGAGATAGATTCCTGGGTACATATGACCTACCTAATTTGAGTCATGAAGACACAGAAAACCTAAACAGAACAATAACCAAGACAGAACTCAAATAAGTAATAAAAACTCTCCCAACAAAGAAAAGCCCAGGACTGGATGGCTTCACTGCTGAATTCTACCAAACATTTAAAGGAAAACTAACTCCAAATCTTCTGAAGCTATTCAAAACAATCAAAAGGGAGGGACTCCTCCCAAATTCTTTCTATGAAGCCAGCATCACCTTAATTCTTAAACCTGAAAAAGCTGCAACAGAGAAAGAGAATTACACACCAATCTCTTGAACATAGACACAAAAATCCTCAACAAAATACTAGCCAAACAAATCCAAAAACACATCAAATAGATCATCCACCTGGATCAAGTGAGATTTATTTACAGTATACAAGGATGGTTCAACATTCACAAATCAATGAATGTGATACATCATATTAAGAAATTAAGAACAAAAACCAAATGCTTATCTCAATAGATGCAGAGAAAGCAATTGATAAAATACAACAACCTTTCATTATGAAAACTTTAAGCAAATTGGGAATAGATGGAACATTTCTCAACACAATCAAGGCAATTAATGACAAACCCATGGCCAATATCATATTGAATGGGGAAAAATTGGAAGCAATACCACTGAGATCCGGAACCAGACAAGATGCCCACTCTCACCACTGCTTTTCAATATAGTCGTGGAAGATCTAGCCAGAGCCATTAGACAAGAAAAGAAATCAAAGAGGTACAACTTGGGAAAGAGGAACTCAAACTAGCCCTATTTGCAGATGACATGATCCTATATATAGGGGATCCAAAAGATTCCATTAAGAAGCTATTGGAACTCATAGAAGAGTTTGGAAATGTAGCAGGATATAAAATCAACACACAAAAATCAAAAGCCTTTGTATATGCAGCCAATGCCACAGCTGAGAACAAGCTTCATTTTATTTTATTTTATTTTATTTTATTTTTATTTTTTGACAGGCAGAGTGGACAGTGAGAGAGAGAGACAGAGAGAAAGAGAACAACCTTCTAAGATCAATCCCATTCACAAATAGCTACCAAAAAATAAAAATAAAATATCTTAGATTAAATTTAACTAAGGATGTCAACGATCTCTATGATGAGAATTACAAAGAAAGAGAGGAAGATACAAAAAAAATGGAAAAATCTTGCACGTTCATGGATTAGGAGAGTAAATATCATCAAAATGTCCATACTACTGAAAGCAATTTACAAATTAAGTGTGATACTAATATAAATACCAAAGACATTCTTCTCAGATACAGAAAAAATGATGTTGAAATTCATATGGAAACACAGGAGACCCTGAATAGCTAAAGCAATCTTACATAACAAAAACAATGCCGGAGGCATAACAATACCAGACTTCAAGACATACTACAGGGTAGTTATAATCAAAAGAGCCTGGTACTGGTACAAAAAGAGATGACCAATGGAACACAAAAGAAATGCCTGAAATCAATCCAAGCATCTACAACCAACTTATCTTTGACAGAGGAGCTGAAATCAACCCCTCAAGCAAGGACAGTCTCTTCAACAAATGATGCTGGTAAAATGGACCGCCACATGCACAATCATGAAGCAAGACCTTTACTTGACACCTTTCACCAAAATCCACTCAAAATTGACTAAAGCCCTAAATCTATAACCTGACACCATCAAATTATTAGAGAACACTGGGGAAAACATATAAGACATCAGCATAGACAAAGAGTTCTTGAAAAAGACACCAGAGACACAGGCAATCAAAGCCAAAATTGATAAATGGGATTACAACAAATTGAGATGCTTCTGTACTACAAAAGAAACAATCAGCAAAGTGAAGAGACAACCGACAGAATGGGAAAAAATATTTTCAAACTATACAACTGATAAGGATTAATAACCAGAATATATAAAGAGATCAATAAACTTAACAACAACAAACAAACAATCCAGTTAATAAATGGGCAAAGTACTTAGAAATTTTTTAAAAGAGAAAATCTAAATTCCTGACAGACACATGAGAAAATGCTCAGGATCATTATCTGTCAGAGAAATGCAGATCAAAACCACATGAGTTTTCACCTCACCCTTGATAGGATGGCTTTCATACAGAAATCAATAAAAAATAAACGCTGGCGAGGATATGGGGGAAAGGGTACCCTAATCCACCGTTTGTAGGAATGTAAACTGGTAAAGCCACTATGGAAGACAGTATTGAGATACCTCAGAAATCTGAATATAGACCCACCATGTGACCCATTCAGCCCACTCCAGGGAATCTACCCAAGGGGAATGAGTTCAGCATATGAAAGATCTATATGCACTTCCATGTTTATCACAGCTCAATTAACAATAGCGAAGACATGGAACCAACCCAAATGCCCATCAACTGAAGACTGGATAAAGAAATTATGGGATATGTACACCATGGAATACTACACAGCAGTCAAAAAGGTCTGGTCATTTGCAACAAAATGGATGAAACAGAAAACATCATACTTAGTGAAATAAACCAGTCCTAAAGGAACAAATTCTATATGTTCTCCCTGACATGTAATAACTAATAGAGCACCTAAAAGACAACATGTAGAAATGAAATTGATGCTTTGAGAAGCAATGATTATGAACAGCCCTTCTCTTGACTGTTGAGGAACAGCTTCTTATTCTATATTTTTATCTTTTCCTTTATAATATTTTCCTTATCTTTTTATGTTCCATAAGATTCACTGAATGCTATACTTAACATAGAGTTAATCATATGTGTAAAGTCAATTAAAAATAAATCTTAGTAAAGAATAAGAGTGACAATAAGAAAGAAAAGAGGATGAGGGGTAGGAGTGAGGGAGGAATGGTGGGCACAGTGGGAAGAATCATCAAGATCATAAAACTGTAATTGTCAAATGTATGAAGTTTTCAACAAAGCAGTATAGTTCTACATACACTCATACAGACTTACCTCTAAGTGTATGACTTAACAACTAGCCATAAGACCCTAAAATCCCATAAGCTAGCTGATAAAAGCAGCAGCTTAAGTGTTATAGAGATCAAATATATAGGAATAAGTTGTAAAGTGACGGTATAGATATGATGAAGAGTTAAGTGATTGCATAAATTGAACTAAGTGTTTGGAAACAATAATAGACAGAATCAAAAAGGAGTGAAGGCTCCAACATGGGGAGCACTCCATATAGCAGCCATAGAATGACAATCACTTTAAGTAGCACTCTGACCTCAGAATCAGCCCTTAAGGCATTCCAGTCAGGCTGGAAAGCCCAGGGGGAGCATTTCAGGCATGGAAAGCTAAGACATATTGGAAAAAAAATGTTCTATATAAAGGACCCCTGTGGGTGATACCCCAATGGCCACAAAAGAAGGAGGTACTTATTTCTGAAGGGAGGACAGAACTTCCCCTTTGCTTATGGCCTTGTCTAGCTAGTGGATCCAAAAGGCTTTCATGGCCAAGGAAGCTCATGTCAAGAGTCTTGGGTGACCACTGATGTCTTACATAAAGTGTTATTTGTTAAATAAGCAACAAGAGTCACTGTGCACTAACTTTCCATGCAGAACCTCTGTCCACAAAGAGTTGTATCATGAGACTTAATAGTAAAACTTGTTCTCAAGAATCACTTCTTCTCAGTCTTGAGAAAAGCAAGCACTTGCTCCATAAGAGGATCTTTTAGGAACCCACATCACAGCCTAATAATTTAGAAAAATTAAAGGCTCTGGTTTAAAATATTTGATACCTCAATTATACAAAGAAACATGAAATTCTGCTCTAGTTTTTAATTCATAATAGATTAGATGGAAGTCCAAACACAGTATAGAAGTCCAAACTAAGTATAACCAGAGGAGTTCACAATTTGAAGGATTCCCTGTGATCAATTACTTAACAAAGGCAAAATGAATTGGATTTATACTATGTTTTGCATTGTCATGTTTCTGCTTCTGAATATTAGACACCTTTATACAAGAAAATAAAATGGATAAATGGAGTTCTACCTACCCATATGTAAGGCAACAACACCTGAAGTTAACAGCATTACAAGTTGAGCAGAAACTATTCAAATTATCATAAAAGAAAGGATTTGAAAGCCATTACATATGTCAAAAAGGGTTAATTTAGAACATAAATATTTAGGAGCTAACATTGTGGCACCATGGGTTAAGCTATAGCCTGCAATGCCAGCATCCCATATCGGTGCTGGTTTGAGTCCCAGAACCTCTACTTCCAATCCAGCTCCTTGCAAATACACCTGGGAAAGCAGTGAAAGATGACCCAAGTGCTTGGGCCCCTGTACCCACATGGGAGACCAGAATGAAGCTCCTGGTTTCCATCTGGCCCAGCCTAGCCCTGGCCATTTAGGCCATTTGGGGACTGAACCAGTGGATGGAAAATACCTCTCTTTCTGTCTCTCTACTTCTCTTTCTCTCTCTCTGTAACTCTGCCTGTCACATAAAATAATAAATCTTTAAAAAAGAATAAAATAAAAATATTTAACTCTCTCAGAAGATTCTCAGTGCATCACAAAAGTATAAAAATAATCACCAAGGGACATCAATTCATGAACATTTTTACAATCAAGGTCAAGATGTTTACACTAGGGCTGGCGCTGTGGCATAGCAGGTAAAGCCGCCTCCTGCAGTGCCGGCATCCTATATACCCATATAGGATGACCTATATAGGATGGCCTATTTGAGTCCTGGCTGCTGCACTTCTGATCCAGCTCTCTGTCATGGCCTGAGAAAGCAGGGCAATATGGTCCAAGTCCTTGGGCCCATGCACTTGTGTGGGAGACCCGGAAGAAGCTCCTGGCTCATGGCTTTTGATTGGTGCAGTTCTGGCCATTGTGGCCAATTAGGGAGTGAACCAGTGGATGGAAGACCTTTCCTTTTCTCTGCCTCTCATTCTCTCTTTGTGTAACTCTGACTTTCAAGTAAATAAACAAAATATTTTTAAAAATAATCATCAAGATAATCTGCTATAAAAAAAGATGTTTACACTGCAGTGTGAATGTAATTTAATAATATTGTGATTGGTACCAGTCATTTGTCAGCCTAGAATGAAGAACAAATGTCCAGCATTTAAGGAAAGATACAGGAAACTCCTTCAAATGTATGACCTCAAAACACGGATGAAAGCATTGCAGTAGCTGCTGCTGAGTTACATCTGTAAACAGAACAACTGAAGGACACCCAAAGGCAAAAGTTCACCGGAGCAGTAAGTATACTTGGTTGTGTCAGTCATTTCAGATGAGGCACCAACAGTCTGGTTTTTCTGCATCTGCCAGTGTTGGCTGTATACACACACATATGTGGAGCCCCTACTTTCATCTTAGAGGTTTCCTCAAGTGCAGAATTATTATTTTGGAGGAGTGGGGCGGTGACAAGAGGAGCATGACTCATTCTAATGGGCAGCACTCTGTTCCAACTGCTTTTCCAAAGGGATCATTGGGGCTGTGGTGTTTGCTCCTGGGAGCTTGACTTAAATCAGACAAGTCGCTCAGGAAGCTATGCTCAAACCTCGTTCAACCGTCCAGGTTATCAACTCACAGCTGTCCTGAGGTCTGTCACTTGTGCTGTTGTAATGCGGTATCCCCAAGGTCACTTTCATCTCCACTTTTCCCAGCAGTCAGTCACCCCACGTTAGAGAGCCAGCCTCACATTCAAGACACCATAGAGGTCTATTCACAGCAGTCACTCAGGGACAGCTCACGACCAGCCTGGGAGAATCAAGAGCTTGTCTTTCCTTTCTACTCTATTTGAAAACATATCTTCCTATCTCCCCCTGCTTTAGGGTCCTATGGTGGGAGGACTGGCTAGCTGATCTATGCCAAAGTGTCCAGGCATGACGGTAGCCCACGCAGGGAGTCTGTCTTCATTCAACACAGGCCTGTGGAGGTAAGGGGCCTTCTATCAAATCGTGTTGCCAATGTTAAAACTGTCATACTTTACAGCCCATGATTTGGGGGAAGAATATCTTTTATGGTCTTTTATGCCTTTCAAATTGATTCCGAATAGACAGTCATTTCTTCTAAAGGTAGGGTTATCTTGGATTTGGGTCAGATAGACAGTTCTGACTTACTCCTGAATTTACTAAATTTACACCTATTTTGAAGACTTTCAAAATTCACAAAATTCATACAATAGCTTGGACTTCAACTCTCAAAAGATAATTATGGTAAACTCATTTATTTTTGTAATTTTTAAAAAATAGTAAAAATACAAGGATACTTAACAATGGTTATTTTTACAAACCTGGATGAAGTCAAATATGGTAAGAGGCAGCAGATCATCCAGAATGGCTATATCCTTGGAGAATCTATTAAGAATCCCACCTATAATGCAAAGGAAGATAAATTCCTCAAAAACAAATAATATTAAAAAGATATACCAATATGTTTAATACTGAGTTTGGAGCAAAACAGAAACTCAAATAAGAATTATCACATAATCATATACAGACCAAAAATCTCAGTGTTATCTAATGATTCTAAGTAACTATGTATTCACTTTACTGTCTCTTACTTTTAAACCTTTGGAAAACATAGATTTCTGTGACTCAGATAAAAACCAATGCCTTTAATAGAACCCTTTTTTTTTTTTTTTTTTTTTGACAGGCAAAGTGGACAGTAAGAGAGAGAGACAGAGAGAAAGGTCTTCCTTTTGCCATTGGTTCACCCTCCAATGGCCACCGCAGCAAAGGCAGGAGCCAGGTGGTTCTCCTGGTCTCCCATGGGGTGCAGGGCCCAAGCACTTGGGCCATCCTTCACTGCACTCCCGGGCCACAGCAGAGAGCTGACCTGGAAGAGGGGCAACTGGGACAGAATCCGGCGCCCCGACCAGGACTAGAACCCGGTGTGCCAACGCCGCAGGCGGAAGATTAGCCTATTGAGCGCGGCGCCGGCCTTAATAGAACCCTTATTATAAGAGATGTCAGGAGTGGATACTCATCCTAATATTACAACCTCAGTCTTGCAACTTTGAGTTAATGATAGTTCACTGGATATCCGATCATCATCTCCCTTCTGTCCATATTCTGTAACATAGGGCTCTCCTCTGACCATATCTTTCTGACACACCCTGCAGAATCCATGGCTGCCCTCTCCCTCCTGCTCATTACATGGATCTCTTTGTCACTTTCTCTCTTTCCACGGAACCTTCTTCTCTGGCAATCCAGCCTCAGCCGGTCTTCTACATTCCAGATGCATATTTATAAGTCTGATCATTTGTGGCTTCACTGGCAAAAAGGTATATAAGTAGCATCAGCCATTTGCCAAGCACAACACCAAGTGTAGAGATAACACAGGGGAATAAGCCAGGCTCCTTCCCCTTGAGGAATGCATTGTCTACAGAAATTAAACTTACAGTTAGATTAAATGTAACATAATACCATACAAAGTGACATTGAGACTTATCATTCAACCCCCATAAACTGCAGGATAAAGTCCAAAATTCTTAGTTTAATATTTAATGTTTTCTATATGTGGCCTAAGCCCAGCTAACTAGTATAAGCTTCCCAGACCCAAATAGCCCACTTCAGCCAGAGTGGTCCATATTTTTAAACCTACTCTACACCTTCATACCTCCCTACTTTGGCCAACATGGTTACCTCTGTCTTTCCTCCTCATCTCTATTGGTCAACATCTGTATCTCTTCCCTTACCCAACTCAAATATTCCTCCTGCAAGGAAGGATCAGTATTTGCTCCAGCTGGAATTAATCTCTTCCTCTTCTTCACACACTTAACACATTTTATCTACACCTCTGCATTACATATAGTGACTATATGTATGTCATATAGTATAGCCACTTGTGCACTTCTCTTTTTTTTCTAGATTTTAAATTACTAGAGGTCTAAGGGGATAATGCCACATTTATTTTGCATTACCCAGATTTCCAGGAAAATGCCTGGTAGGTAGTAATTTACGAATATTCATTGATGAATATGTTTTTCAACGTATTTGTATAAGTTTCCATAAATAAGCCAAAAATTAACCCACGGTTTTTACTTATGTTTAGAAAATGAAAGTGTGCTTTGGTGGAAAAGAATATCAATGTGGTGCTTATATTTCCAGTGCTAGAGTTTTTTTCAAAATAGGCATTCACACTTTCATCTAGTCAGTGTATTTTGCTGAATGCCTATGATGTATTTGTGTGGCTTACGGTCATTTAAAAGCAACATGGTAAAATCTTTCAAGGAGTCAGAGAAAATCAGGATCAATGTACAAATGCAAAAGGGCACTCCTGGGAGAAATTACAAATACACACACAAGCAAGGAGGCCTTGTTTGCAGCTAAGTACAGTGGGTGGTATCTGGGCAACACAAAGAGCACAATGAACCATGAATAGTAATGCTGATAGTTTCCACAGCAAGCATGATGCTTGCATACAGAAATGGAGGGGACAAGTAGGGGTAGGGAAAGGACAAGTAATGTTTTAAGATCATCTTGCTATCTCGGTTCTCAGGTCCATAAATGAGGAGACTAAGAATGACACAGACATATTTAGGAGTCATCCTGAAGGCAAATGGAAGTTTGGGAAGTAAGATGAATGAAGAAAATTAAATCATCGATGATAAACTGAAATAAAGAAACAGTTTTGAATGGAATGAGAGGCTGGGAAAAGTAAAGAGGTGGAATGCAAAATGCACCCCTACAGAAGGGAAACTATGGGACACCAACATCTAGTTCCTGTTTGCTGTTAACAGGCAAGTAAATTGTCTTGTTCCATTCTCTCAAAGATAATTATTCTTTTTAACACTGGTCAAGTAAGGCCAGGGCTTCAAGGAGCAACCTGCCCATTATCACCTATCTTACTGGGCCGAGCCACATTTCCGGCAATGAGCATGTTCTTTCCAGTGTGTCTCATGGTCCATGTCTAACTCCTCCAGAAACTCAGGAAAATCCCCTGCTCTCCCTGGATCTCATCCCTCTATGAAACTGAAATAGTTGGATCCATTTAATTGGACCTACTGTTGGGCCTACAATCCTTAGACTGAAACAGAGGGCGATGACAAGTACATCCACCTAAGGCAAGGCTTTGGTGCCATTTGGGGCTTCTGAATAAAGACAAACACCTTCCCACATTTTAACACTGGAATTTCGTGATTTAGAAAGAAGCATGGGTATTTCTTATCTTGAGATTCTTAGATATGAATCACTGTAAAACAGATCTCTATAAGGGAAAAAACCCTGGGGCAGAGGAGGAGAGTGGGAATCCTGACTAATTTCAGAGTTCTTAATGTGAATTTATATAAGTGGATATCAATGGAATTGATGCTTCTCAAAATACTCTATTACCCTAAAGTTTTATCTTGTTTTGTTTTGTTTTAATTTTTGGTTACTACTCTTTCTGTGACTTTAAATATGGTAGCAACAAAAATGATATTAAAATGTATTTGGGGTTTCCAAAATACATTCCTCTCCCCAAAATACTGCAACAAATCTATAGAACCATCTTTGAACGTTCACATGAAGCTAGATTATTCTACTCCATTATCAGAAGGAGAACATCATACTTCCTTCGATCCCTTCAAATCTCCTCCTCTTTGAGCAATACTAAACCCAGGTAACAGATGCCTGGATGAGAGCTAGAGTAAATATCTGAAAGGAGAAGGACAGTTGACCCAGAAGAGCCTGCCTCTGCCACTACCGCCCCATCAGCATCACATTCTAACAACTGGAGTTACTCTGATTAGGTGGGCCAGGACTGGAAGAAACAGGACATCACACGGTGTGGACTGCAATATCTGAGAAATGCATATTCACTCATAAGGAGGCTGAAAAAGGACAAACGCGCCTGCATAAAAACTAAAAGACTACTAAGTGACCAACTATACACAGGTCCTGCTGATGGCAGATCACCAGTGTCATTTCACATTCTTAGTCAAGTACCTGCTTTCAATGTGTTGAGTGTTGACATGGGCGCCTGAAGAACAGAATGTAACATTTTGTGGTGTAAAATTTTCGACACTGTGATTAGAGTATGCACCAGTGGCAAACCTCTGAATAATCCCAATGCAAGCAAGGTGTCGGCTACTCCCACATAAATGTAAAAAAAGTAGTAAGAGCTGGTGTTGGTGATAATCACAGCATAGCTGCTGTTCCCACTTTTTGTACTATTCTCTTTGTCTTGAGGAGCAGTGCTGGAAAGCAAAAGGGAAATTGTTATTTGGCAACCTGAATTGCCTACTAACTTCCCAATACATGTGAATGAAACTAAACTTAAGCCCAAAGAAACATAACCATTGTAAGAGCAGAGCTTGTGCCCGTATTATCAGGAATTCACTATTCCTACAAAGTAGGTTAAGTTTTCTCAGCATTGAAACAGATATGATTGAGCATTACTAATCAAAATACTGAGAGGTAATACTAAATGTTTAATGTTGTTTCAAATATTCTTATTGCATCTTATGGAAAAAGAACACACCTGGGTGCTGTAATGCTCATGACTGAAACCAAATACAGTTGGCCCTCCCCATCCACATGTTCCACATCCATGAATCCAGCTACAGATCAACATATGGACAAATGTTTTTGTGTTGGACAAGTACAAACTTCTTTTTTTTCATTCTTCTCTAAGCAATATAATGTAACAGATAGTTACATAGCATTAACATTGTATTATGCACTTAAAGTGGTTTAAAGGCGATTTAAAGTACATGGAAGATTTACACAAGTTACATGCAAATACTATGCCATCTTATACAAGGAACTTTAGCATCTATGGATTTCTTGACATCTGCAGGGGAGTCCCTGAGACCAAACCCACATGGATATAGTGGAAGGACCATAACTCGTTTTTCCACTACCACAATACTGGAGGGAGATGAAAAATAGTGAATATTACAATATTTTACAAGACAAAAAAATAAATGGAAATAAACACAATCCATAACAATGCAGGGAATACTCACTTTCCAAATAGCCACAACACAACCAAGGAGGCAGCCACCTGGAATGGAACAACACAGTTATTTTCTTCTAACATTTTTTCCTATTCCTCCAACACCCACCTCTAAATTTACCATAAACAACATCAAAGGACACAGTTTCATTTTTTCCTTCAATCCAGCAGCTACAGTCATTGTTCCAAGCACCACTACTTGTGGTGAGAACACATTCAGTTGATGGAATTCAGTTTTCACTGAAGTAAACATTTCACGGATCTTTTCCTTCATTCAATAGAGCCTATTCATTGACCCTCATAGGAAAGCTACAAGTACAGCTGTTTAAATTTTAAAATAAGGGGTTTTTTAAAATAAAGAAACAAAGAGCCTGCTGGCAGATAATTAACCTCTATTCTTGCCATAAATAATTTCATTTGCCAGGCAATGCTCATGGAAGATTAATACCTCTGAGAAAAGGTGAGATTAATATTTGTGAAAGTCAATTAAAGTTTTAAACGCTGAGCAACCTCACAGCTTATGAGTAAAGATAAGGTATATTCAGGTTAAAATATACATTTTTGGCACTAGAATTACTTAAGGCAGAGGGTCTTCTCCAGGTGGAAATATTTGGCTAAAGATTAAATGTTCTATAATTATATCTTGGGGGGGGGCAGGCAGAGTTAGTGAGAGAGAGACAGACAGAAAGAAAGGTCTTCCTTCCGTTGGTTCACCCCCAAATGGCCGCTACGGCCAGCACGCTGCACTGATCCGAAGCCAGGAGCCATGTGCTTCTCCTGGTCTCCCATGCGGGTGCAGGGCCCAAGCACTTGGGCCATCCTCCACTACCTTCCTGGGCCACAGCAGAGAGCTGCACCGGAAGAGGAGCAACCAGGACAGAACCGGTGCCCCAATTAAGACTAGAACCCCTGGGTGCTGGCGCTGCAGACGGAAGATTAGCCTAGTGAGCCACAGCGCCGGCCCTATAATTATATCTAAACAAACAAAAAAAATTTTAACAACTATGATTTTTGTAGCTCTTTGACATTTAAATCATCTGTACTCTGTTCTAATCCAATTCAGCATTCCTTATTATAAATCTTGTGGACAAATTTAATTTTGTGTTGGTACCATCACAGTTGTGATACTAGAAATGGCCCTTAAATTAAATAATTAGCCCAGCAATAATTTTAACCAGGGAATGAAAGAGAAAAATAAGGCATTGTGAGTAAAATAATTTTGGAAATGAACATACAGAATAAAAGTAAATAGGAAAGAAGCAAGTGTACTTGAAATAAGATATCTACATGTCTTATTTCATATTTGAATTTAAGTATTTAAGAGTATCATATCAAAAACATGGAGAACATTTAGCATTAATTAAGAAACTGCATTCTGAAGTATTGTATTTTAAAAGGGTGTGTAAGTTTTAGTTGACATATAAGTGAATTTATATATACTCAGATTCACATATATATTCAGATATAAGTACAATGGTTTTAATTATATTTTCATCATTATACTCATAGCTTCCCCGTATTGTCTCAGTAAAAACTATCCTGGTTTCCTTAAAATTTAAGTAAATTCAAAATGACAAGAAACCAAGCAATAACCTCTTTGTTTGAGTATAAATGTCTTTCAATTTCTTAAGAAGTATCAAAGTACTCAAGATCCTATATAAGGGTATACGTCTGAGTCACTTTTGTTTTTTCATGAGGTTTTTTTTTTTTAAGATTTATTTATTTTATTTGAAAGTCAGAGTTACAGAGAGAGAGAAATTTTTCATCTACCAGTTCACTCTCCAAATGACCACAATGGCCAGGGCTGGGTCAGGCCAAAGCTGGGAGCCAGAAGATTCTTCTGGGTCTCCCACACGGGTGCAGTGCCCAAGGACTTGGGCCATCTTCCACTGCTTTCCCAGGCACATTAATAAGAAGCTGGATCAGAAGTGGAGCAGCTGGGATGCAAACTCACATCCATATGGGATGCTGCTGTTGCAGACAGTGGCTTAACCTGCTGAACATAGCACCAGACCCCACTCTGGTTATTATATTCCCCTTTTGTTCTCATTGTAAGAGTGTCAATAATGTTGTCATTCCCAAAATTTGCTTAATGTGAGTAAAGCTTAGAAATGTCTATTTTATAATCTTTACTAGTAGAACAAATAACCAAAGCAGTTTTCTAAAGAACTGGGTTAGTCATCATAATATACAGTGGTTCTCTGACTCAATCCACATGGAATGACTGGAACAAAAACATTTTTAAGGACTTGACGTAACAGCTATATTAAAAATATTTGAGGTAGATAGAAACAATTGAGTAAGTAAGTTCTATCATTTCATTTCCAAAATGCTTTGTGGATACAAAGTTCATACAATTTGTGATTAAGTGACAATCCTAGAATATTCAGTGGAAAAGAAGTAAGATCTTAACTTTTCATTTCCTCACAGTTTTAAATGGCATTCCACATCACATAGTCCATAGTATACTTAACACAGATAGCAAAATGATTTCCAGGTCAAATTATGGTCCAAAAACACACAGACCAGTGGTTAAGTAAAGCCACCTTAAAAGTATTACTATCATTCAGGAATAGCAGTGATGTTATAAGAGTAAACTACAACCCCAGTTTACCAATGGTATAAAGTCACACAGGGGTTCCTCACTAACAAACAGACTTCAGATACACCAATCAAAATCAGTTACAAAAAAAACTAGGGAAATGTCTCCTAATCTATTATTTGCGTTCCTTTGTTATCTAGTCAGTGATGTACTGGCTAGCAGGTACACTAGAAAGACCAACATAACAGAAATGTCACATTCCACTTGCTTAGTGATAGTATCTCATAGGATATTCCTTTATAACAGATAAAATGGTACAAAAGTATAATGAGAGACTAGCTCCTTTCTCAAAATGACACACTAATGATAAGTGAATAAACCAGACAGAGTAATTTATTTTTTCAGTTTAGCAGCTTTGAAGAAAAGGCTATTTTTAAAAATGATTTATTTATTTATTTGAAAGGCAGAATTACAAAGAGAGAGAGACACAGATCTTCTATCTGCTGGTTCATTTCCCAAGTGGCCACAATAGCTGGGGTTGAGCCAGGCCCAAGCCAGGAGCCAGGAGTTTTGTAGGGATCTCCCACATAGGGGCAGGGCCCAAGGAATTAGGCCATCTTATGCTGCTTTCCTAGGTGCATTAGCAGGGAGCTGGATCAGAAGTGGAGCAGCCTGGACTCAAACAGGTACTCAGATGGGATGTCAGTATAAAAGGCGGTGACTTAACCAGCCACACTACAATACCAAGCCCCAAAGAATGGCCTATTTCATATTGCAAAAGGAAAGATATTGGACTTATTCTGTAAAACATAAATATAAAAATTGAAATGTGACCATTATTAAAACTAAAAATAGATAAATCACTATCATGGAGAAAGAAATATATCTTAATCTTTCTTTAGGTTCTGTGATCACTAGTATGAGGCTCTAAATGGGCTTCAAAGGAATTAAACTCTCATCCTGAATTAGCACCTGTCCCATGATGTCAAATACCAATGATATATTTCAAAGGTAATGAGAAATGGACACATTTTACTAAGGAGCATAGTCTAAAAGAAAAAAATATATATAAAGTTTGATTCAAAGAAGGCAACAGAATTATGAACACTCATGAATGATTTAGCTGCATAACTGTGCATATAATTTTTTAAATTACTATATTTCTTTTACTATCAAGGTTTTGTTGTTTAGAATTTTTCATGCCAGTTAATTGGCAATGCCTCTAGGACACTGGCCAAAAGGCTCTTAATATATCAGATTATTTCTGGCCTGAAGATGGCATTATCAGTTATTTTGACTATTAAAAAGATAATTTTTACAATAATTGCGAGTTCAACTAATAATGGATCATTAAACAGCATTAACATCTGCTGCTGTAATTTAGTTTCTTGCCTGATGACAAAGACCATTGACTTCTTGATTGAGCTAATAATGTACACATGTACAGCAACTCAACACATTAATTAATGAATTATACACCATGCTGAAAGATGCCTAATTTCAATTTTTCAGAGTTGCATGAGATAACCATGCTATAAATTATTATAAATCACTGCCACATTAAGACCCTTTTTTTCT
Organism: Oryctolagus cuniculus; assembly: GCF_051225735.1. Taxonomy (NCBI): domain Eukaryota; kingdom Metazoa; phylum Chordata; class Mammalia; order Lagomorpha; family Leporidae; genus Oryctolagus; species Oryctolagus cuniculus. The sequence continues at coordinate 152,928,457 of NC_142869.1, read as the reverse complement.
ACATAAAGATAATCAAGTAATTTTATCTTTCCACGTTCAGGGTCAAAGGATTCACAATTACGAAGGGTTGGTTGAGATTAAATGGGGCATAGGCTGTTTCATTCTCATTAATGTTAGTCATTTGGCATGAATGGAAAAGATTAATGAGGTAAATGTGAAATACATTTCAATGCAATATTATTACTCATACAAGAGTGTGTCAAATTACCCAACCTCAAAGTTTCGTAAAAGTATAAAACGAATCATTAAAATGTTCATCATATCACTGTTATGGACTTGTTCACCTTAAACTACCTACAGCTGTAGGGTTAATTATATGGAATTAAGCATATTTATGATAGCTGAAGCTAGCTTTACTTACTGTATACCAAGCCCTGCACAAAGTACTTAATTACCTTGATGTCTCTTTACCAAGAAAATGGCCTATGAAGCTGGTACTATTACAATCTCCATTGTTTGGAGGAAGAAATTGAGTGTCAGATTAATCAACTTGCTCAGCTTCACAGTGTTAATAAGACAGAGTTGAACTCACACCCAGGGCAGGCTAGTTTCAGAGTGAGCACCCTACTGCCCTGCATCTTGCACTAAGCCTCCATTTGGCTTGTTAATTTAAGACAACATGGCAAAAGAAAAGATATAATGAAATCTCAAGGGCCAAATGGAAACCAGCAGTTATTTGGTGCAGTAATATGTTAAATTTTCTGCTAATACCTTTAGATACTGAACACCATCTTACATGATTATGGAGGAGTGATGAGACTTTATGAGCCTTCTTAATTGAGGTTAGAAACTACCTAACAGTAGGAAAAGTGTATAGTTCCGACTATGGGCTTTGGTTATTTGTCCACTTCTATTTGTTTCAGAAGAAGCGGTTCCTCACCTCTGTCATTTCTTTCCTGGAGACATCATGGGATATTAGGTTACATTTAGACTCTATATTGGGACACACCCAAGGTGTCCCCTGGAACAGATACCTGGAATTATTATTCACAGGCTGAATCCAGCCCACAGATGGTTTTAGTTGTGTCTACATTGTGATCATTTGCTGGTTTTTGCTTAACCAATCACCCACAATTGAAAATGGGAAAATTTACCAAAAAAAATGTGGATTTCTGTCCTACCTTGATAAATAAGAAGATCTGTCAAAACTGAACCCAGATTCACTCATGGCAAGTCCTCGACTGGTGCTGAGCTGCAGTGGTTCCCTCTGGACAAGCAGGAGCAAATGCTCTCCTCTCAGCTTCAGCCATTTCACTCACTGCTCTACCCTGCCAGGTCCCTTAGCCAGCTCCATCCACCACCCAGTTTCAGGAACCTTTTGAGTTCATGTGGAATTGAACTTACAGTGTTCTGTGCTATTTGCATTCCACTTGGTTTTTTCCCACCTGACAAGGTGAAGGACAGCAAAGGCAAGGCAGAGAACCCATGCAGATGCCACTGAAAACAACATTTCTGTAAGCACGTGGGTGATTTTTTTTTTTTTTTTTTTTTTGAGAGAGAGGCCAAAAGTGACCATGCTCCTATAGGCTGGTTCACTCCCCAAATGCCTGCAACAGCCAGGACTGGGCCAGGCCAAAGATGAAAGCTACAAACAAAATCCAGGGCTCTCAAGTGGGTAGCAGAGACCCAAGTACTCAAACCATCACTGCTGGGTCCTAGAGTCTCCATCAGCAGGAAGCTGAAATCAGAAGCCACAAAGTGCACTGAACCTAGGCAATGTGAAATGGTACAGAGACGTCCCAATCAACAGCTCAACAACAGAGCCAAGTGCTAGCCTCAAGTAGCAGATTTGAATCTCTGAAAGTGTTGTTTCAAATATTTCCTAAGCCCCTAACATATATTTATCTCATTTTGTGAAGAAACACTCATTTGAAGAGTCACTATCTGCCTATTAAATAATGCAATAGCTAGTCAGTTATATTTAAAATTTAGCAAAAATTATTCTCAGTGTTTAATTTCAATCCATACAAATGCCTTCTGTTTCAAAATTTTGAATCAGTATATCAAAAACTGCTCATAGCTAGAGATCTAATGTGTAATATGAGGATTATAGGCAATAAAATTGTAAGGTATATAGGATTCATATTAATGAGTAGATTTTAGCTGCTCTTATCACACACACACACAAATTTGGTAACTATGTTAAGATGATAGATATGAAACTTTATTTCACTATAGTAACATTTTACCATATGCTTATAGGTATTCAAGGTATATCATATTATATGATAGACCTCAAACATACATAGTTGGAATGGGTATTGCAGCACAGTGGGTTAAGCTGCTGCTTAATCCATTTCTGAGTAACACTGAAGTACCAGCTCCATTGCGTTCAATCCAACTTCCTGCCAATGTACACCTTGGGAGGCAGCACATGATGGCTCAAGTACTTGGATCCCTGCCACCCACATGGGAGATCCAAACTGGGCTCTGGGCTTCTGGCTTCAGCTTGCTCCAGCCTTTGTTGTGAGCCAGCAGATCTCTCTTTCTCTCTCTCTCTCTCTCTCTCTCTCTCTGCCTTTTAAATAAATTGTCTTTTTTTTTTTTTGACAGGCAGAATTAGACAGTGAGAGAGAGAGAGACAGAGAGAAAGACCTTCCTTCCGTTGGTTCACCCCCCAAATGGCTACCACGGCCAGCGTGTTGCGCCGATCCGAAGCCAGGAGCCATGTGCTTCTCCTGGTCTCCCATGCGGGTGCAGGGCCCAAGCACTTGGGCCATCCTCCACTGCCTTCCTGGGCCACAGCAGAGAGCTGGACTGGAAGAGGAGCAACTGGGAGAGAATATGGTGCCCCAACCGGGACTAGAACCCGGCGCCACAGGCAGAGGATTAGCCTAGTGAGCTGAGACGCTGGTCAATAAATTTTTAAAATTCAAAAATATACACATAAGAAAATCTATTTTCTAAAAAAACCTCTTCGTATGTATTAATTCTATTTAAACTTTTTTATATGCTATGATTAAATAATAAATTATCATTAACTATTCCATTTGTTGCTTTCTAAAAGCTAAGAGGTATTTTTTAAACCACGTCATTATATACTATAAGCTTACATACAGTCACATGTATGTGTACATATACACATTTATATGTCTGTACACATGTGTGCTCTTAATTTAACTTGCAATCACAGTAATATTCTTACAACATGATATTCTTACCTCAGCTAGAAAAATAACTATGCACCAAATTAGCACAAAAATCAAGCTCCTGTGGACAGTAATATACCGAAGGTATGTATTCCATGTGGTCACTGTAGGTATGCTGTCCACATCATCAATAAAGCATTCCTGAAAAAAAAATCACAGCTATTACAATGAGATAATCTCATTTCATACCACCACCCACCACTGCTGTTTGATTTTGAATGTGTGAAAATAAAATAACACTATTTGAAGCTAAGCAAATTTTAACAAATATAAACCATTATGAATGCAATATGTGATGTCACCCCATAACCAGTATAATGTCCACAGGAGCAATACAGCTCTTTGAAAGAAACACCAGAGTTTTCCAAAACTCTAAAAGTATATCATTAGTTCCATCAGTGTATTATTGTTGGACAATTTTACTATTATAATGCTTCCTAGAATGATACCACTAAGACGAAGTTCCCTGGAGCTCCCCTTGATTTAATTTGTTTCTTTGGGGGTTCAGAGGCAAGCAGAGTTTGGAATTTTGCTAGCTGAAGAGATCTTCCAAAGATTGAAAACCAACTACTATTTGCACATTCCTCAGTAGCCTAGGATTCCTGGCTGTGACTTAAATTACATAATTCTAATCCTATTATCCTAGAAGTCTTCATGTGCAATTTGGCAAATATCATACAAAAGTTTAGGGAGCAAAAAAGATTTTGGATAGTCCAAAGGGAAAGATAGTTGTGTTTTTCAATAAGTCAACCAAATTCATAGAGGAAGCATGAGAATTATGTAGAAGGGTGTGTAGGTTGCATGTGTCCAGGAATCAATCCATTTGAAATCAAATAGCACACTGGTTTTGGAGACAAAGAGGCCTAAATTTGAATCTAAGTCTATCACTGACATCCCAGAAACTACTTCAATCCAGGTAGATGACTGGAATTCTCTGAACTTTAGTTTACTCATCTGTAAATGAGGATGATGATAGACACCTTAGGATAGTCATAGGGACTAAGATTATCCCACTTGGGATAGAAATCAATCTATGAAACAGAAACTATCTTGGGGCCGGCACTGTGGCATAATGGGTAAAGCTGCCATCTGCAGTGCCAGCATCCCATACAGGTGCTGGTTTGAGTCCCTGCAGCTCCACTTCAATCCAGTTCTCTGCTATGCCTGGGAAAGCAGTAGAAGATGGCCCAAGTCCTTGAGCCCCTGCACCTGCACGGGAGATCGAGAAGATCCTGACTCCTGGCTTTGGATCGGTGCAGCTCTGGCCATTGTGGCCAATTGGGGAGTGAACCAGCAGATGGAAGACCTCTTTCTCTCTGCCTCTCCTTCTCTCTGTGTGTAACTTTGATTTTCAAATAAATAAATACATCTTAAAAAAAAAAAAGAAAGAAAAGAAAATTGACAGTCACCAATTAAACAAAATTAAAAAAAAACTAAATAGAAACTATTTTAATCAAAGGATCACTCTTACAACAAATTTATAGACTCAGGTTTGTGAAATCCATTTAGATTGATATTAAACCATACAGATGACAGGAATACTGAAAGTATGTATTTTAGGGATCATCTTTTGTTCTTTTTTCATTTTACAAAGAAGGAAATGTTGGTCAAGAGATGTCAAATGACTCACAACTTGCCAAAGGGCACAGTACTCTTAGATAATCTATGCTATTACACATAGCGATTCATTACAACTCTGTCTGTGTTGATTTCACTAAAGGCACTTAATTTTCCAAGTAAAAAACAACAGTAACAAAAACCCTCCTCTTGTATATTGCTTCCTGTTTTAAGAATAAAAGCATTCCATTTCTCAAAGCAGTACTTTTATCTAAAGATTAGCATTTGTAGATGTAGGGTTTCACATACTCTAAAAGAAATCTTTTCAGAAACCCAATGTATAAACCAAATTAGAAAGATCAAAAAGCCCACACTAACTAAACTCAGGCAACACTGATGAATAAGCTAGAAAGTGAATTGGTCCTGTCTAGAGATTACATGCTTACTTACATCACATGCATGTAGGCCACCTCTGCACAGATATATTGAGAGACTGCTCTTTAAATAACCGAAGCTAATATTTGTTTACAGATTTATTTTTACTCTACCTCATCTGACAAGAGTGCAAGGTGGTATTAAAGCAGCTGCTTCCCAATGTATAGAGATGATTTTCACATTAAAAGATCCACTAGCACACCCTTACTCTGATTTAAAATATATTTTAAGGAAAAGAAATAGCTAATTGTTTTAAATTTTGAAGCTACTTACATAATTTACAGACTTTAGACTTTCCAAAATCTCATAATAAACTTCATCTTAATCTAATTATCTGAGTAAGTTTTGCTATATATCACATACTACAATCCACTCAACTGCATCCTATTGGGGGAATACTTTATACTAATACTTTATACATACCTTTAAGTCTTCTTCATTAATCTCTTCACTAATTTCCAAGCCACTTTCTTGAGATAACCGTCTTGAATATATGTCCATTTCAGTCAAGTTTGTCTGAGGGGCCAGAGACATTTTTCGTGCGGATGTGGTTGTCCTTCTGTAAATGCTGGGACCTTGGCTGACCGAGTGTGTCATCAGGTTCAGAACCGACTGCCTCCTGCAGCCCTGCAGCATGGGGCCAGTGTTGATCATGTTGCTTCGAGGTAGAATCGCCTCTCCCTGTTCTGAATCTGGAACCAAGGACAGCCTCCGCTCTATGGATGCGTCCGAATCTTCTTCAATGCCATTCATTTGTAAAGGAGTTTTTGGTACAATAGAAAATTTTCTCATAGAGTTGACTGGATTGAGAATAGAGTTCTTCCGTTTTTCCCCCAACTCTCCATTCTGTTTAAAAGATTGTTTTCTGGTATCATTCCAGGAGATGCTAGCATCTCCTTCTAATGAGAAACGCCGTAAGGTCTCAGTTAGGATTGAATTTCTTCTTTCTGCACTAAACTGGTCAAAAGAATCATATCCCATGAGCTTTGAGCTAAAATCCGGCCGTAGACTTTGGAGTTCAGAAAAAGTACCATAAAAATAGCTGCTGCCTTCATGTAAAATTAATATTTTGTCAGCTTTCTTTAAATGTTCCATTTTAGAAGTGACCAAAATTCTAGTTTTGTTGGCCATCAATTTACAGACACAGCTTTAAGAATATAAAAAGATAGAAAATCTCAATTTCATAAGTATTTCATTATAAATAATACATGTATTTTATGTTAGCATTTTATTTGTGTTTGTATAAAATCATTATCATTCCATTTTATTATTGCTCTTAAAATGATTCATCCTCTGTGGTAAACATTCTATAGTAATTAATTGAGTGCCCCTTTAATAATTACTGCATGAACTAGCATACCGCATTATAAAGTTGTATGTTAGCTCTAGAATGAAACTACTGTTCTGAGATCACGTAAAATTTTGACCAAGCAAATCATTTATCCTCTGTGTCTTATATTATTTACCTAGAAAATGAGGGAATTATGAGGTTATCATTAAGGTCCCTGGAGGTCTCTATTTCACATATCACCTAACATGTCAGAACTTTCTTGTTCTTTACATTTTCCTTTAATTTCCTTTTAAATTTTAGGTTCACCACTAATTTAGTTCTCAAGATCTTACCTTAAAATTAGTATGATTAGTTAACAACAATAACAGAATTGCATATAAAAAGCTGACCCCCTACTAATAAACATTTTCTTCTAGAAGCAAAAATTTTAGAAAAAGTACTTCTAGAAATAATGCAGTCATTTTATACACACAGGCATATACATTCTCATTGCTTAAAATCTTTATTTATACAAGAGTATAATGACTTCTCTCTTAATAAATGACTTTATGTTCCGTGAAATCATTTTCCAACTTTGAAATCGAGTCATATAAACAACTGTTCCTCTTAGGAACTTCACAGACATTGAACCCTCATGGAACTCCAAGAAAATGCAGATGTTAAGTTTGGTGTGACTGAGGAGGAGGTCTCCCAGGAGGTTTTGGGGTAAATGATTGGTCTGAACATTTACCAACAGTGAACATTAAACCATTCAGCCAGTGTGGTTCCTTCAGAAGTTCGGTCTCCAAGAAGGAGACAGAATAACATACTAACACACACAAAAGAGGAAGCAAACATTTTAAGTATAATAACCAATCTAAATAATACAAGACGTGTAATGAGACAATACTAGTTTAACAACTACATAGATAAGAGTTTGTTATATAACAGTACAGCAGTGGAAGAAGTTGGTAAAGCATAAGGTGTTCATGGACAGTACCTTCAACCTTGGCCATGACAGTGAGCTTAGATTTGAGTAGGTGCCATGCTATTTGCTGCCACACAGTCTAAATAATGGTGGACGTATTTCTCAAGAAGTAATAATGCAGGCTACTATGGCATAGTCATTCCTTCTTTTGTCATGAGCATTATAAGTAAATAAATTCAAAAACATACCTCTCAAATATTTCTTTTTCTGTTAAGACATCTAGATATCCAAAAGGAGAGTCCAATAGGTACAAATCAGCATCTTTGTATACTGCTCTAAAATGAAAACACAAATTGAATTAGCTTTCCTCCATGTATCCCATGTCATTCAGTATGGATGCATTTCTTTTTTAAACAGTAACTACATTCACTTCAGTGTGGTCACCACATTCACTCACTGAAATAACACCGTTGTCAACACAACGCATAAACAGTATTGTTAGAAACATCTTTCACGTATGTGACTTTCATGGTGTAGATGACTTGAAATGAGAAATGGAGAGACAAGATACAGATGGCTTTGTGGCCTTTTTGTTTTCTTTTTCCTTTTTCTTTTTTTTGGGGGGGGGGACAGGCAGATTTAGACAGTGAGAAAGAGAGAGAGACAAAGAGAAAAGTCTTCCTTCCGTTGGTTCACCCCCAAATGGCTGCTACGTGCGCCGATCCGAAGCCAGGAATCAGGTGCTTCCTCCTGGTCTCCCATGCGGGTGCAGGGCCCAAGCACTTGGGCCATCCTCCACTACCTTCCCGGGCCACAGCAGAGAGCTGCACTGGAAGAGGAGCAACTGGGACAGAATCTGGCACCCCAACCGGGACTAGAACCGCTGCAGGCGGAGGATTAGCCAAGTGAGCTGTGGCACCCACGGCTTTGTGGCTTTTCGCAACACTCCAAGAACCATTAAAGTGATTGTGCTAATTGTAAGCAGCATAAGCTATCAAAAGTCACACATTGGATTGTCCTATATGATAAAATTTAAAATAATACCTTAAAAATTCTCTTAACAATACTATCTATTTGGAGCCAAGCACATGCTATGTGCTGGCACTATAATGGCAAACATTCGTCTCCGCCTTGAAAAATCTTGAATTTAGGTGGGAAAACAAAAAACAGTATTTCTAACTGTAAAATTTCAGCAAATAAATTGTAGCACTTATGTTAAATTCCTTATTAAATTAAAAAAATTAACAAGCAGGGAGAGAGAGAGAGAGAGTTTCCATTTGTTGGTTCACTCCCCAAATACTTGTAGTGGCCAGGGCTGGGTCAGGGCTGGCCTAGGAATGCAATCCAGGTCTCTCACGGGTGGCAGGAACCCAACTACTGGAGCCATCACCACTGTCTCTCAGTCTTCTACAGTGGGAAGCTACTGTCAGCAACCATAGCTGGGGATCAAACTCAGGCACTCTGATGTGGGATGTGGATGCTAAACTTCTAGGCTAACTACTTATTCCCGAAAATTATCTTCTAAATGTTTCTCAAAGTATTAATTTACATAAAAATGGATAGTGGCTCTGTCATGGCTATATAATTGATACTGTATTTTGCTCCTTATAATCTCAACATCATATTCATAAAGTTCCAAGTAAGGGGAGTATGGATTTATACTCATATTGTTTTACTTTATAAGTTAAAAATAAAATCGCTATTGAATTGATCTTAGAACAGTAATAGAATGAAGATATAGATCCCACATGAATGTAAATATGATGATTTCTTCATAACCTTTCAAATTTTTGGGTGTGATTATTAATAATCTGACTCCATCTTAACTACTTATTTAGGGGCTGGCGCTGTGGCACAGCAGGTTAAAGCCCTGGCCTGAAGCGCTGGTTCTAGTCTCGGCTGCTCCTCTTCCAATCCAGCTCTCTGCTGTGGCCTGGGAAAGCAGTAGAAGATGGCCCATGTCCTTGGGCCCCTGCAGGAGCTCCTGGCTCCTGGCTTCGGATTGGCACAGTTCCGGACGTTGTGGCCATCTGGAGAGTGAACCAGCAGATGGAAGACCTCTCTGTCTCTACCTCTCTCTGTAACTCTGTCTTTCAAATAAATAAAATAAATCTTTAAAAATTTTCAAAACTACCTATATTATATAGTTAATTTATACACATCTATATAGGTAATTCTTGATCCTTTTATAAGAAGAAAACTGTCATCAACCAGCACATGGTTAAGAGAAGTCACAAAAAAGCACATGTGGCAAAAAACCAAAGTGAAATCTAAAAGAATTTTTGTAGTATAAATTGTTTTTGAAGACAGACAAGAGCTAATGTAGCCCATAAATTATACCCTCAAAGTCTTCCTCCTCCATCAGTTCTTACTTCTGTTCTCTCTCTCTCTCTCTCTCTCTCTCTCTCTCTCACACACACACACACACACACCAGAATAATACAAAGCAACTGTAGGTACTCCATTAGATTCCTGTCTAGCAATTTGGAAGTAGGAGTTAGAAGGAAAAAGAGCCAAAACATCAATACATGTGATTTCTTCTTTACAACTATGGCAACACAATGAGAAGAATTTTGTTCCAACAACACTTCAGAAATATTTGACATCCCACATGACCAATATTTTTTTTTTCACTAAAAGTTACAGATTAACGACATACCTTTCTCTTGACACAGGTTAACGATCTCTACTTCTCTGACAGTTTCTCAATGCTTGGAACAAGAATGTCTTGACCAACAAATCTCTTAGCCCCATAATGTCAGATGTGCTTGTCTTATTTATTTTACTTTATAGACTACAGACTTTAAGCTAATTGATATCATGTGCCTTGCCATTTAATCATAGAATTAATTATAGTGAAAATTTGGATAATGTATGTTTGTATAAACCAAGAAGCATAAACATAAGCCCCAAGCAGATAAGTACATTGTAGAGGGTAGAGGTGAGTGATGGAATTCACAGAAATTTACATCTTGCCTTTCCTTATTCTATGTAGAATCCCTAGGTTTTCTGTTTGTCATAAACCGCAGCATAAGGAAGGCAAGTATATAGTATATACATATCAAAATAAGGGTAATGTGTTTTTGAAAAGCCATCATATTTACCAAACCTGAATACTGTATCATTCTCTATGGTTCTTAAAAGTGATTCTCAACCCACTGACCATAAAACTCCAAGAATTTTTAAAATTCTGGAAACAGATACCACAGCAATAGAGAAATGTCTATAATTTTCACATGCATGATAGTTACAGCAAATGCTTGGTAGACCAATAATCAGATACTCACCTTGCTAAAGAAATTCTTGCTCGTTGACCTCCACTCAGAGTAATTCCACCTTCTCCAAGAACTGTATTGTCTTTCTCTGTAAACTTGGAGATGTCCTATTATCAAAATAGAAAATTAGAGAGGCATTTTGGTATGTTGCAGATGAATTTCAAAGGTACATTTTCTTTCAAACATTATTATATATATGCTCTTTAAGCACATTTAAAATTTTCAACATTGCATTTTTATTATTTCAAATGTCATTAATTCATTTGGCCAAAATAACATTGTTAACATTTTAGAACTAAATTTTTCCTGAATTTTTAAAATGTCATTCATGGTCATTAAATCCAATACCTAAAAGTAAAATATTTGAATATTTATGGATATGGAAATATAACAAGGTCACCCACAGGCCCATCATACAAACCCAAACTGACACACTACTGTACATTTCCTTCCAATTTAAATGCACTTCTGAAAGGAAATCTCCTGAAGTTTATAAACCTCCTAATAAGAGAAACTAAGTAATGCTGTTCACACCCCCTGCAGGATCTTCATACCTGCCCACCCAGTTAAACCCTTCCTCATGCAGCCTCTGCATTCCATTCCTCTCCCCAATCACTTGACCCCTCCTGTCACCTCTTTGCCACATAAGTCATTCCTTCACCCAGTTAACAAATTTGGCAACAACCAATCTAGGTTTTCTAAGAGAAAATTAGAGTCTATAAGAAATAATCCTAGACTCCCAGGCATTGTTAGTCTAATTTACAAGGCAAGCCACACTCCTGGAAAACGTTAAATCACATTCCAAAGACTGAATTAACCATTTTAAGACAGATGCTAAAACAGTACATAATTAATTGGTAAATTAATTGTACAGAAAATAGAAGTGTCTACACAATGTTGCAAAATGTATTCAAGAAGACATGGAGTTTGAACTGAGACTATAAGAATAGGTGGTAATCTTTTTAACACACCTCAACCCTCAAACAAACAAACAAAAACTCTTTTATCTCCATCAGTATACTGGCAATTAGCAAGACAGCTCACAAGTGTATTTTTCTCTCCTGCCTCATATTTCCATCCCCCAAATCCCACTCTCTGTTGAAAAACTAAAATCAATTGAAGAAAAAATGATTTCCCCTATACAAATAGATAGACAAAATTCAGGCTTTTGTAGAATTTTGCAAATTTTCTAATCGATTATTAAAAAGATAGAAGCTGCTAGGATTATTACTATTTTTCCTTTTTCTCAAATTTGAACTCAATATCATATTAGTTGTCAGTTGAAATTTTAAATTTTTTTTTTAAATTTGCACATGTAAGTAGTTACCTTGAATTTTATGATCATAACAGTTAAATCTAGGGACTGGATTATAAATTTACAAGAATTCACATAATTCTAATTCAAAATTTATGTAATTAAAGAAGAAAGGAAGAAAGACAAGGGGAAATGAGATCAGTCAGATTTTAGGTTATAAAGAGGTATTTGCAAGAAAAGAAAATGAAGAAAGCTATACAAAGGGCATACAAAAAGAAGACTGGAAAAGAAATCATTGTCAGGAGATGTAGACACCTGAAAAAAAAAAAAAGCAAGAAAATACTGGCAGAATGAAAGAGACAAAGAAAGTGAAGAAGGAGATTAAAAACAAAAACAGAAGTTAATGAAGTGCAGGCTACATTTTAATAAGTACCCCTGAATTTAAATGTCCAAAGATCACACATGCAATTTTATTACAGATAGGATAAATAAAAGGCTGCTTCAGATTTTCTCTCTTAGGATGCTGTAATATGTATATTTTAAACAAGTAAAGCAAATAGGAGGAAGGAAAATAAAAAGTATTCTCTTCCATCTTTCCTATATGAATAGGGTGAAACAAAATATTAGAGGAAAAAGTCAGAAAATATTCATGTGAGCTCAATCTTTACATGCTCAGATCAAATGGAACAACATCAAGTTCCCCCTAAAAGGACCAGAAAGAGCACCACCTGTAGTCTTCTTGATCTCCAACTTCTAATTTGAGGCTGGCTGAGGGAAAGGAGAAAACCTGTTTTAAAATTGAGAGATTCAGGGAAGAGAACTGCGAGATCTCTTGGCATCATGTTGCTCTGTCCACGTCGATCATCCAAGGTTACTCTGGTCCTTCTCATGTGTAAAGCAGTATCATCCTGAGCACTCTAGCAATGCACCTGTAACCAGCCTCAGGGCCAGGTCTTTTCAGCACTCTCAGCCAGCATGCCAGGGCCTGCAGCTCGAGTGTGCCACGCCAGCCTGGGAGAACACCTGATGAGAGATAGGGCCTGCAACACTCTTTTTCTTTGGCCTGGTTTAGAGAGAATGGGATTTCTCAGTGTGAGGCCTTCCCCCATGCTTGGGAGAGCGTCCAGGTTGTGCATAAGCTAGGGAAATGCCACGAAGAACTGCATCCAAGCATCCTTGCTCTGGAATCACTGGAGAATAGAAACGTGGATTACATCCGTGATACCCACTTTGAGCACTACGGGATGTCACATAAACTGTGCTTGTAGTGGTTGCTCAATAAGCACCCAAGCTGGAATACTGACTTGGATAACAGGAGACCCAGAATTTGAACCCCTGGCTGTCGGCTGACTGTGAAATCTGTTACTCAACAGCTCTGTGACTCAATTCCTCTAACCCAAAATTGAGTCAAATAGTTTGTGTTTCATAAAGTGAGCTAAGAATGTAATTCAAGGAAATTGTACTTAAAAAGCAATTCACCAAATACAACCAATAGTTAAGAATGTTATACTACTATAGTATAGTGATCACTTTAAAATTTACTATATATGGGCGAAATGGTAATTTTTCCATTTAATTATTGTATATAGCCTATGTCTACATTCCCACTAAACTATCACTATGTTCCTAGATCTGTCTATATGAAATACCTGAAACTTGTGTAACTTCAATAAAATTTTAAAAAAGAATTGAAATTATATGTGTGTGTGTGTGTGTGTGTGTGTGTGTAGTTCATATATGGGTAGTTCAAATCCCAGCTACTCTGCTTTCAATTCAGCTTTCTGGGAAGGTAGAAGACAATGGCCCAAATACTGGGTCCCTGCCACCCAGGTGAGACCTGGATGGAGTTTCTGCTTGACCCAGCCCTGGCAATTATGGGTATTAGGGGAGTGAACCAGCAGATGGAAGAGCTCCCTCTCTCTCTCCGTTTGTTCCTTCCTTTCTTTCTTCCTCCCTCCCTCTATTGCTGTCTCTCTTTTTCTCCCTTCTGTCATTATGCTTTTCAAATAAATATTTTAAAAAAACAAAAGCAAAGCAATGGAAAACATGACAATCTAAGTGGAATCATTTTAATTCTAAAATAAAACTTCAAACAAAATAGAAAAATGAGCAGCAATACTGACCAAGAGCAAAGTGGCCTGTTTTCCAACCCAGCCTCTACTTCTAACTGGACCAAACACAGCTCAGACAAGTCTCTGGGCCTCCCTTGCCTCCTTTCTCCATCTGCCATTGTCCTTTAAGAAGGCAACAGTATCTTCCTTTCACAGCTGTAAAAATTTGAACTGAATTTAGACTGGTCCATAACATAGGGGTCCTTCAAAAAACTCATCGAAAAGGGATTTAAAAAAATAAGTTTCTTTTTGGTGCAAAAAAAATTCTGAAACCCATGTACAGTTTTCTCATAATATGTATCTTCCATGAACTTACTGAAAACCCTTCATACATCCCAGTACTGGCAACTCCTGACATTTTATAATGACATATTTCCCAGTGTTCTATAGGAAGCCTCTTTTCCACTGGCCTTGAGTCAAGCATTCACTCAATGTGCTAAGGTGCCCTATTCTCCCATGGACAGAAAAGGAGATCCATGGTCTTTATCAGCATATATTGTAAGGAATGTGCAAGAGAAGAGCCCAGAAAAGGTACTGTAATTGGACTCAGAGGCCTTGGGTTCAAGTCCCATGTTGGTTTGGCCTTGCCAGATGTACTGTTGTTGAAATTAAACATGTAGGGAACTTTTAAACAAAAGTCAGGATTCTGCTTTAGATGATCTTGTACTATCTTTTCCTTTTAATATTTTATTCATTTACTTGAAAGATAGTTACAGAGAAGGGAGGAGAAAGAGAGAGAGAGAGAGAGAGAGAGAGAATCTTGCACCCGCTAGTTCACTTTCCAAATGGCCATAATAGCCAGGTCTCGGTCAGGTTGAAGCTAGAAGCAGGAGCTTCATCCAGGTCTCCCACATGAGTGGCAGGGGCACAAACACTTAAGCCATCATCTACTGCTTTAACAGGCCATTAGCAGAGGGCTGGATCGGAAGCACAGCAGCTGGGACGTAAACTGGTGCCTGTATGGGATGCCAGTGTCACAGGTAACAGCTTCACCTGCTATACCATAATGCCAGCCCCAAGTCAGGATCTTAAGGGTAAGGTAAAGGCAGAGATGCTGTTCCTTCCCAGAGAGGATCTGATTTCCTCCCACACCTTCTGAACACCACCACCACTCTGGAGACGGCCAGTTCATTTCATTCTACAATGTTCTACTGTTCTATACTACTTCTATATATCCAATTACCTTATTTTATATATACATAAACATTTGTGTTTATATATTATATATACATATTACACACACACACACACACACACACATATATATATATAAGCTGAAGGAGGGGAGGCAGGTTCTCTATCTTCTTTTTTCTAAGAATTTTATCTTTCTTTTAGAACTGTGAATAGTTGTTGACTTGAAATTTCTACTAACACATTTTGGCAGTAAAAACAAACAGAAATATTTTTAAATTCTTGCATCTTCTGCTGAAGACAAATATACTACCGAATGAAAAATACTTAGTTAGATACATAAATATTTTAGTAATCAACACAACAGTAACCTTCTTGATGAGCCAACATCAGAATAACATAATAAGTAAGTAGATTGACTGATACAAGCAACCTTCAAGGCAATTCTGTGTTTGGGTTCATTTTATCAAGTTTTTGCAGTCAGGAACAGACTGGACAGGAAATGTAAGATTTTGGATTTCACCCTCCATCATTTCTTTAATTAAAAATTTTATCCAAGGCATAATTCACATTTTTATTTGTCAATTCAATAAGAACATAATCTTCCTTTCTTTTAATCAGGTAACAGGAATGGTTTATTAAATAGATAATTTCCATTGAATTCATGTCATATATAATATTCTCATACTTACTAAGATCTATTTCTGGGTTCTCTGGTTCCTCTGACCTATTTTTTTAATTCCCATACTAAAATACTGCTTCATGTTTTTTGTGCTGTGGTTTTTTAATGATTTAGTATTTGACAAAATCTATTTTTTTTATATTTGTTTATTCAAAAGGCATAGATACAGACCACAAGAGGGAGAAAAAGATCTTCCATCTGATGGTTCATTCCCAAAATGGCTACAATAGCAGGGGCTGGGCCAGGCCGAAGCCAGGAGCCAGGAACTTCTTCCAGGTCTTTCACATAGATGTAGGGGCCCAAGCACTTAAGCCATCTTTCTCTGCTTTTTCAGGAGCATTAGCAGGGAGCTGGATTGGAAGTGGAGCAGCCGGGACTTGAACTGTTGCCCATATGAGATGCCAGTGCTGTAGGAGGTGGTTTAACCCTCCACATGCCAGCCCCAACAAAGTCTAATTCTTATTCACAAATATTTAGGCTTTTTGGTCATTTAGTCTCCCACATAAAAACAATATTCACAATAATAATATAAACAATAAGAAAAGCTAACACATATTCAGTGCTTACTTGTTAAGAACTGTTTTAAGAACTTTATATGTATCAACTGTTCTATTCCATTTATTTAAATATAAGGAAACTGAAGATTGGAAAAGATGAACAGCCAAACACAGTCAATGGATATACGGAGCCAGGATTCCAATCAAGACACCTGCCTACGCAGCATGCATTCTGCAGTATTTTTTTTTTTAATTTTTTGACAGGCAGAGTTAGAGAGTAAGAGAGAGAGACAGAGAGAAAGGTCTTCCTTCCGTTGGTTCACCCCACAAATGGCTGCTACGGCCGCTGCGGTCCGAAGCCAGAAGCCAGAAGCCAGGTGCCCCCTCCAGGTCTCTCATGCGGGTGCAGGGCCCAAGCACCTGGGTCATCCTCCACTGCCTTCCCGGGCCACAGCAGAGAGCTGGACTGAAAGAGGAGCAACCGGGACTAGAATCCGGGGTGCCAGTGCTGCAGGTGGAGGATTAGCCAAGCGAGCCATGGCGCCAGCTTTCTGTACTTTTTAAATATTTTCTCTCCATATGAAATTTAAGTTTAACTAAATTCTAAAAATAACCTTACTGAAATATACATAATTCTGGATAGTGTTTACATTTTTAAAATGCTAATTTTTATTAAAAATCATTATCCATTAATTTAAATTTAATTTTAGATTCTTTAAGGAGAGTTTATTTTTTTCATAAATGTCCTATAAATTTCCTATTAGATTTATCCCTAAATACTTTATAGTCTGTTGTTATTTTGAGTTGAACACTTATTTTACATTTTAATTTCTACATGGTTAGGGCTTAGTACAGAAAAAAGTGAATGATTTCTGGAGTATTTATCTATACTCCAGTTATCATATAATTAACATGCTGAGTCAGAGAATTTCAATAGTAATTAATTATAGCTTTTAAGAAGAAGTTAAGGAACTGGCATTGTGGTCCAGCTGATTACGCCACCACTTGAGACACCAGTATCCATTATCAGAATGCTAATTCAAGTCCTGGCTGCTCCACTTCCGATCCAGCTCCTTATTAATGTGCTTAGGGAAGGCAGTAGATGATGGCCCAAGTCCATGGGCCTTGGCCACCTTGCCACCAGGATGGAGATCCATGTTCCTGGTTTTGGTCTAGTCCAGATCTAGCTGTTGCAGTCATTTAGGGAGTGAACCAGTGAATAAAAGATCTCTATTTCTGTCTCTCTCACACACACATGCACATTCTCTTTCTCTTCCCCTCTCTCGTTGCGCTTTCAAATAAATAAATAATCTTTTTTTTTAAAAAAGCTAATCAATTGTAAATGAAATTTAAATTCTGAGAAGGAAGATTGATATTAGAAGGGTTTATAGATATATTCTAAATTTTTTCTGTTTAGATATCTTCATTAGTAGAACTGAAAAAATGGTTATTTGGTCATATTAAAATTATCTTAAGGAGAGATCTTCAGAATAACTTGAAAAAGCTCTACATTGGTAGGAAACTTATTAGGTTTCAAGTCCTGGACAAGGCTTTATATTTAGCAATACTTTCCGTAATAATATTAATGATCGGTGCCAGCGCTGTGGCATAGCAGGTGAAGCCACTGCCTGCAGTGCCGGCACTCCATGTGGGTGCCGGTTCGAGTACCAGCTGCTCCACTTCTGATACAGCTCTCTGTTATGGCCTGGGAAAGCAGTGGAAGATGGCCCAAGTCCTTGGGTCCCTGCATCGTGTGGAAAACCTGGAAGAAGCTCCTGGTTCCTGGGTTTAGATCAGTGCATCTCCAATTGTTGTGGCCATTTGGGGTGTGAACCAGCAGATGAAGACCTTTCTCTCTCTGCCTCTTCATCTCTTTCTGTGTAACTCTTACATTCAAATGAATAAATAAATCTTTAAAAACCAATAATAATATTAATGATCTATAAAATATGATCTTTATTTTTAAATATAGTACATTTAACCAGAAGTTATCATAGTTATCATGCAGGCTATCCAAAATATTAATTACAATGATTTGGCTATATATACATTTGACTGTACATAAATATGTGCATATATATACACTCATGTACGTATGTATACATGCATTGTATACTGTATATATGAGTACACATATGTACATATACATGTAGTCATGGAGCTTGCTCCATACCAACTACTACTATGGTGCTTAGATTCTATTATTGTACATACATTAAAAGGAAATGATTATTTTCTTTCTGTGCTAGGTTACTAGCTCTTATCAAAAAATTAAACATGTACAAGATATGGAGTTCCTACGAATTTAGTTTTTCCCCTCTCCAAAGATTTATCCTCTTCAATCCTATGATATATAACACAGTAACAGTTGACTCATCAAGAATACATGTTACATCCCATGACCCTAAAACCTAGGAAAGACAATTTTTTCTCAGTTAACAAGCATAACTTGGTTGAAGAATAACTTTAAATACTTTAGACTCTCTGATCTACTTAACTCTGAACAACTCAGTTGTTCACTCATTTAAGCTGATCGTGTCACACACTTTCTCAAAACCAAAAAAAAAAAAAAAAACATACAAAACAATTAGATCCATGTGACCTCTAAAATGAAATCCGAACTTAAAAAAACTGACATACAGGACTTTCCCCTGGTTAATTCTGTAGTCTGAACTTCTAGCAGTCCCTCATACTGACCTTATGCTTTAACCACAAATTCTAAAGTTCTCCAATCTTATCAGGCCTTTCATCATGATATTCTTTTGCATCTTTGGTTCCTTTCATCTAGAATGCCTGTCCCTACTTCTCCATCTGACAAACTCCTTCAAAATCGATAAAGACGCCACTTCCTCTGAAAAGTCTCCCATGACTCCCCAACAGTCACACCTTCCATGCCTGTATGTCATCCTTTTTTTTTTTTTTTTTTTTTTTGCTGTATATTTATACACCACTACCTCAAAGACTCTGAACTCCTCACAGGTGAGGTGGAAATTGTAATTTGTTTTCTGCCAGGGCAGGCTGAATTACTGTGGCACGTGTGTTGCAAGCAGTGGGTGAAGCATTTTAGGTAGCATAGAGACAGTGAAAATACAGCCTTGGGTTTCAAGAGCTTACAGTCTAGTGGAGAGGACGGTTCAACTGGGGCGTGAGCTTTTGAGCTGAGCTTGTTCTTCCTCTGCCCAACCTTGTGGATCTGGGTCCTCACTTGTCTTTATGGCCAACTTGAGACCCTGTGATTCCTCCCAGAGGACAGAGGACGTTCTCCAACTCTAAGTAATAAATATTGCTAAGTAATAAAGTATTGTCATTTTAAAAGTATATTCTTATGTGATAATAAGCAAAGACATGAATGGAATCCAATACATAACACATAAACTCATGCATTGATTGGAAACTAGAATAATGGTGCTAAAATGATAATTTGTAGGAAAAAGAGGGACGACTAAAAAAATTGTCTTGAGAGACATGGCTTCCCATGTGGAAAACAATAAAATTAAATTCCTAACTCACACCAAATACAAACATTAATTCTAATTATTTGTAGTCTTAAAAATGAAACATGGAACTTTTTAAATTATTGAGAATACTGGCTGGCGCCATGGCTTACTAGGCTAATCCTCCACCCGTGGCGCCGGCACCCTGGATTCTAGTCCTGATTGGGGCACCAGATTCTGTCCCGGTTGCCCCTCTTCCAGCTCTAGTCCAGCTCTCTACTGTGGCCCAGGAGTGCAGTGGAGGATGGCCCAGGTCCTTGGGCCCTGCACCTGCATGGGAGACCAGGAGGAAGCACCTGGCTCCTGGTTTCGGATTAGCACAGCGTGCTGGCCGTAGCGGCCATTTGGGGGGTGAACCAACAGAAAAAGGAAGACCTTTCTCTCTGTCTCTCTCTCACTATCTAACTCTGCCTGTCAAAAAAATTATTGAGAATATAAAAGAATATATGTGTGATTTACATTATAAAGTATGTCTTAAAGAGAAAACACAAAAAAGTACAAACTATATTGGAAAATATGTATAAAAGTGAGCACATGAAAACTAAAACTCTCTATAACAAAAGATAGCACATCCACATTAGAGGATGATAATGTGATGTACAGAAGAATTGTGTTATTTCAGATCCTCCAAATTGTAGATGCCAAAACTATATCATGTGCAAATAGTTTTTAAGGGAAATATTTGTATAAGAAAACAGAGAGGGAAGCAGGGAAGGTTAAGAAACCTCAATGCAAATCTGACTGCTGAGTGAAGGAAAAAAGGAAAAAAAATGATGGATAGAAGGATGTTAGACCACTGTTCAGTCCAAGGGAGATCCAGCAAAGGCATCTGGGAGTACGTGAACCAAACACCAATATGTAAAAAAAGCCCAAGGTCTCCCAAATTCAGAGTTGCTTTAGTGTCCCTGCCAGACGCATTCACTCATAAGAAAGGAATAGTGTTCAGGCAAAATCTTAGGGAGGATTATCATCAACTGGGGACCTTGCTTGAATATGATTCCTATAGCAACTGCCTGTAAGACACATCTCCCTGAACCACAAAAACTCACCCCAAAATTATACATATATATGCATAAACATACAAATGTGTATATGTACACATGAAACCAGAATGGTAACAAATATGAAAATATGTACAAACACAATTCACAAATAAAAACAGAACTGCTTTTTAGAAAACAAGAGGTTCTGATTTACAAATCAGAATGGCAAAAATCACAGTATCTGTAAATAAAAAGAGTTTTCACAGACGGAAATGGAAATTCTTGTAAGATGGCTGATAGGGCTATAAATTGATACAACCACTTTAAAGTGCAATTTGGCAGTACCTAGTGAATGTTTTTTTTAATATTTATTTTATTTATTTTAAAGGCACAGTTAGAAAGAAAGAAAGGGAGAGATAGAGAGGTCTTCCATCCACTGGTTTGTTCCCCAAATGACCGCTACAGCCAGGGCTGGCCAAGCCGAAATCAAGAGCTTCATTGCGGTCTCTCGTGTGGGTACACAAGAACTTGGGTCATCTTCTGCTACTTCCCAGGCACATTAGCAGGGAGTTTGATTGGAGATGGAGAAGCAGGGGTTCAAAGGGCATGTACATGGGATGCCAGCATTGCAAGCAGTGGCTGAACCTGCTAAGGCACAATGCTGGTCCCCCTAGTGAAACATAAATGTGCATATATTTGCATATCCTGTGACCTGCAATTCAGCTGCTAAGTACATATGTCAAAAAAACTCTTACATACATGCAAAGGAGAAATTTTCAAAAATATCCATTGCAGTATAAAGTAATCTAAATTTTCATCAGGAACAGAATAAAAAAGTAAAATGTTAACACATTATGGGTACCACATCCAGTTAAAATGAAATATGGGTGGGTGTTTGGCGCAGTGGTTAAGATTCTTCTGGGGACATAGCATACCATATTGGATTATCTGTATTCAAGTACTGGTGCTGTTTCCAATTCCAGCTTCCTGCTAACATATATGCTGGGAGGCAGCAGATGATGGCTCAAGTATTTGGGTACTTGATATTTTCATAGGAGACAAGGTTTGAGGTCTGGGCTCCCACCTTTGGCCTGGCTCAGCTGGGCATTTGGGGAATTAACCAACAGATAGAAAAATCCCTTTCTCTCTCTCTCTCTCTCTCTCTCTCTCTCTCAATTAAGTGAAAATAATAAAAGCAAAAAATCTGACTCTTAAAAATAATAACTAAAAAATAAAATAGATTTTTTACATATCAGCATGTAGCTAGATCCCACAAAAGTAACAAGAGACAAGCAAGTTGAAGAATTATGTGCACAAATTATACCATTTATATAGATTTTAAAAAAATACAAAAAAAACTACTAAATATTCTTCATAGGTAACTATATGTATATCTGGGTATAAATCCATTTAAATAGATTGGGAAAATACATGTCACATTTATAACAGTGATTGCCTAAAGCTTGGAGTTTCGTGGA
This sequence comes from Oryctolagus cuniculus, assembly GCF_051225735.1. Classification (NCBI taxonomy): domain Eukaryota; kingdom Metazoa; phylum Chordata; class Mammalia; order Lagomorpha; family Leporidae; genus Oryctolagus; species Oryctolagus cuniculus. The sequence goes on along the minus strand of NC_142869.1, from coordinate 152,906,212 downwards.
AGAATGATAGTAAGAAGGATGGAGGGAAAAGCTCTACCTACACGATGTCTATGCCCCTAACAATCAAATTAAGGAAACAGGGATGTTGTTATATGAATATTTCCCATCTGAAAAGATGCTGGTAACATAGATCACCTTTTAAATGTATGAAAATAAAACGGTCCTGCATCTGAAAATATTTGATGTCCTAAGTGAGCCATAGTGTTTCACTTCTTTTTCTGGACTGACACCATTCATGGAAAAAAATGTGTACCTCCGGATAACTGGAATTTAGTAAGTATCTCAGAAATCATCATATAAAGCTGTTGAGACTGAAATGAAACAAAACAGTGTGAACAGATTGAGGAGGACTGTGATTTTAAACCAAATACATTGGCAACACCAGGATCCTGTATGAACACATCTACTCTGATTGCGTGGTTTATGGTTCATGTGGAGATTTACTGGTATTTGGCTTTCTCTATTTGATTTAACATAAAGCACTGTTTTGTATGCACTGTTATTTATCTTAGGGGTGTTGGTTTTCAGCCCTCAGATACTCGCCTCTGTGAAAGTCACAATCTGAACAGAAAGTTACACCACCTGGTGCTACCCTGAGTTGTTAATAAAGCAGTGTAAGCGAAGGGGCTGCTCAGAGAAGCCTTGACAAGAAGACAAATGCTATTTCTCTGTACTCACATCGCAGGTTCCCTGGTGCTACCTTGGAGTTATCCACAAAAACTATTGGGGAAATGAGGGAAATCACTGGAATTAAAATGCTGGGTATAATTTGGCATCATAAAAATTAATCATAATATTTAAAAGTTTATATTTGATTTTAAAAATCTTGAATTGTATATCAAATAGCAAATATATTATGGTTAATATTTTTGTGGAAAGACTCTGAAAAAAACTTTCTTTCAAACCATCCTCCAGTGCCATTTAAATTTAAATAATTTTCCCAGCACAGTTTACCTACAGATAAAATTGAATATCTGGATCATTTGTTTTTTGTTTTTGTTTTTTTGTTTTGTTTTGTTTTGTTTTGTTTTTTTGACAGGCAGAGTGGATAGTGAGAGAGAGAGAGAGAAAGGCTTCCTATTGCCGTTGGTTCACCTTCCAATGGCTGCCACGGCTGGCGCACTGCGGCCGGCGCACCACACTGATCCGAAGGCAGGAGCCAGGTGCTTCTCCTGGTCTCCCATGGGGTGCAGGGCCCAAGCACTTGGGCCATCCTCCACTGCACTCCTGGGCCACAGCAGAGAGCTGGCCTGGAAGAGGGGCAACTGGGAAAGAATCCGGTGCCCAGACCAGGACTAGAATCCGGTGTGCCGGCGCTGCTAGGTGGAGGATTAGCCTATTGAGCTGCGGCGCCGGCCTTGGATCATTAGTTCTTAAAGCATGGTCCTTCTGACCAGAATGGTCTAGACAACTTACTTTAAAATTGCTTCACCTCGGGGCTGGTGCTGTGGCACAGTAGGTTAAGTCTCTTTCTGGGGTGCTGGCATCTCATATGGGTGCCCGTTTGTGTCCTCTTCTGATCCAGCTCTCTGCTGTGGCCTGGGAAAGCAGTAGAAGACGGCCCAAGTGCTTGGGCCCCTGCACCTGCATGGGAGACCCAGAAAAAGATCCTGGCTCCTGGCTTCCTTTCTGCCCAGCTCCAGCCGTTGCTGCTATTTGGGGAGTGAACCAGCGGATACAAGACCTTTCTGTGTCTCTCCCTCCTTCTCTGTAACTCTGCCTCTCAAATAAATAAATAAAATCTAAAAAAAAAAAAAAAAAAAAGTGTTGCACCTCGGGGCCAGCATTGTGGCATAGCAAGTAAAGCTGCTATGACACCAGCATCCCATATGGGCGCTGGTTTGTGTCCAGGCTGCTCCACTTCGGATCCAGCTCCCTGCTAATGTGCCTGGGAAAGCAGCAGAGGATGGCCCAAATGCTGGAGCCTCTGTCACCCACATGGGAAACCTGAAAGAAGCTCATGGCTCTCGGCTTCAGCCAGGCCCAGCTCTGGCCAGCCCTGGGGAGTGAACCAGAGAATGGAAGAGCTCTCTGACTCTCCTTCTCACTGCATAACTTTTTCAAATAAATAAATAAATCTTTAAAAAAAGAAAACATTGCACCCCTTAAGAGAACTTGGGCAGGGCCCAGGAATCTGCATTTTAACCTAAGACTACAATGTCTACGAAGGCCTGAGCTGCTCACTCAGACATGTGTTCATTCGATGGCTTCCTTTACAACATGCTGGTCAGAAAGGCAAATGCCAACTTCAAAGGAGTCTGTGTACTGAGATTGTAAAACACTTGAAAACAGATAAAGAGTACTAGAGAGGGTCAAAGTAATATTATAGTAAGTGCGCAATAAAGATTAACTTAGTTTATTATTAAGGAGTATATAAAATATCCAGTGTGATATACGGCCTTTCCATGCAAGTGTGTACCATTTCACTTTCTTTAAAATAAAAAAAGGAACTAAACTCTGTCACCCTAACATTATTCAACTGGACCACATGAACCAGAAGTTGTTAAGGAGAAATTGCTAATACAAAGCTCATTAACTCTGACCTGAACACAAAATAGGGCAAGGATATAGGGTGTTATTATATTGAGAGAGAGAATTTTAAAGAAAGGGTGGAGTATTACACTTAAGGATCCTGTGTAATTTTGCAATATTTGCAGAGTACATTTGAGCTTCCTGTGACTATAAACCTTGGTTTATGGGTGGCTTATCACTTTTTAAAACAACCTTGACAATAGAGACGCTTGTGCTGAGAGGTGAGTGAGAAGCTGAGGTTAAAGGAACATGGACTTTGGAGATAATGTCATTCAATAAAGCAGGCATTTAGCAGTGAATCATTGGCCCGCTACCGCCATTGTTATTAATATTTAGTAATTGCTAAGTACTGATATGATGGTTTACGCACAGGAAATTGGGCAACAGGATGGGGGAAAGAAGTATGAAGGAAGCAGAGGGAACAGATTGCGAGAAGAGAGGAAGGGAAGTGAGAGAAGGGGACAGAGCAAAAAGAGTGCTGGAAAGAGAGAAAAAGAATTAATTAAACATTTTTTGCAGGTGGCTATTATAAATGAGAATATGTTCCCAGGAGTGCTACATAGCTCTGTATGATATATAGGAACACAACTAAATTTCCACAGTAGAAAACAAAACACCCCTGAACTCATAATTGAAAACTGGGGCTCTCTGTTTGCTAGGTAAGATAATTTGACATAATTCAAACTACTACAAACAGCTGTATATAGAAATATAGACTGAAAACCAATACCTGCTGGAAGTCAGGAGAAGTAAGAACTTTCAATCAATTTAAAAATCTGATTATTCAGTCCTTGTCCTTACTGTTGAGGAACACTGTTTTGTTCATTTTTTTTTCTTTTCTTATTATTTCTTGAATTCTTTACTTAGTAAAAGGTTAAGCTTATGATTATAAAATAAACTGAAAGTATGTCATGGTAAAAATTAAGACTGAGAAAGGAAGGAGGGAGGAGTGTAGAAAGTATCACTATGCTCCTAAGTCTATATACAATTTGTTCACTGTATATAAATTTAAAATATTATTTAAAAAATTAAAAAGATTTTCTTTCATTGATAGGTAGTGACCGATTTATAGCAGAAAACTCACATTCCAATACAATTTTTTCTGGACACAACAAAACTACAAAACACTGTTCTAATGGATAGTATACTCTTTTTGTCACTAATAGTAAACTCGTTTAATATACGTTATAAACATATATTACATATGATCTTGTAGGTACATACATAATTCTGCTCATGTCTCTGTGTCTCTTTAGTTTTTATTTTTTTTTCATGTGTTGGAGGGAGTCTGTACTTGTATTTGAAACTGAATTTTAAAAACTAAAGCAGTTTTTGGGGTCAGCGCTTTGGCATACAGGGTAAAACCACTGCCTGTGGTGCCAGCATCCCATATGGGCACTATTTCGAGTCCCAGCTGCTCCACTTCCTATCCAGCTCTCTGCTATGGCCTGGGAAAGCAGTAAAAGATGGCCTAAGTCCGGAAGAAGCTCCTGGCTCCTGGCTTTGGATTGGCGCAGCTTTGGCCATTGTGGACAACTGGAGAGTGAACCAGCAGATGGAAGACTTCTCTCTGTCTCTCTACCTCTCCTTCTCTCTCTGTATTACTCTGACTTTCAAATAAATACATAAATATTTTTTTAAAAACCTCAAACATTTTTAAAAATGTAAGGTATCTGAGGTAAGTGTACCCAAGAAAATGAAATTCGAAAAGACACCTGATGGGGCCAGTGTTCTGTCATATTAGGTAAACCACTGCCTACAGAACCAGCATCCCATATGGGCACCAGTCGGAGACCTGGCTCCCTAGATGATGTAGATGCAGCTGGCCTACAAAGTGGCATAGAAGAACTGCTAATTCCTTAACTATCTCTTCTGGGTCTGTCCACCCAAAATGCAGGGACAAATTCAAACCCTGAAAAGAATTCTTGGTTCTTCATTGGTATATTGCTGTGTTTTCTTGAACGTGATCCTGCTTCAGACTTCCTAACATGTTTTCCAGGTCCTTACTAAATCTCCTGCTTTGCAGTTTAGTGCCTTAGGAGATGGGCCTCATACTTAACCACTCATCACTGCTGAAATGCCTCTCATCACCTTATTCTTTGAAGAGCTGATTAACTTCCCCTAAGCAGCCTTCTCTGCTGGACTGACTGTCTACCTAATCAGGGCTCCATATTTTAAATGTAAAGTTCTGATGTCTGAAGAACAGGTTCTGCCCCAAGGGGGAAAGAAAAATAGAATACAATTTGAGAGACTATCTGGAAAGATGTGCTAGAATGGGTGGTTTTTCCAAGATATACTTGTTAGTATTTTGGTAGCTTAAAAATATCATTTATAGTAAAATAAATATTCTGAAAATATTTTTTAAAGTATGTCATGGGATCCTCAACACAATTAGCCCACTAATGTTTGATATCAAAATCTCCTTCACAAACAGCAAATTTATAGTCTCAAAGGTTTAAAAATACTCACACCGTGAAATTTACTAGCACAAAATTCTAATTAAAAGCCTGCGATATTGGAGCCGGCATTATGACACAGTGGGTAAAGCTGCCACCTGTGACAGTGGCATCCCATATGGGTGCTGGTTCAAGACGCAGCTGCTCCTCTTCAGTCCAACTCCCTGCTAATGTGCCTGGGAAAGCAGCAGAAAATGGTCCAAGTCCCTGAACCCACGTGGGAGACCCAGAAGAAGCTCTGGGATCCTGGATTCGACCTGGCACAGCCCCACCATTGCAGCCACTTGGGGAGTGAACCAGCAGATGGAAGATCTCTCTCTCTCTCTCTCCTCTGTAGCTGACTTTCAAACAAATAAAAAATAAAAAAATCTTTTTAGAAAACACACCTAAAACTCTACAATGTGCAAAGGATAAGTCATTACTAAGATAGAGTTTCTTTTCAAATATGCCATGCTTCTAGGGCATAACCAAAAGATAAGTAGTCAGATGATCTGGATTCTATTGCTGGTTCTACCAGTTATGAGACATGAAATCCTGAACAAGTTTCTTAACTTTTTATGCCTTTTCCTTTAAAAAAATGTATTTATTTGAAACACAGAGTTACAGAGAAAGGTAGAGCCAGAGAAAGGTCTTCCATCCACTGGTTCACTCCCCAAATGGCAACAATGGCCAGAGATGAGCTGATCCAAAGCCAGAAGCCAGCAGCCTCTTCCAGGTCTCCCATACAGGTGCACAGGCCCAAGGACTTGGGCCAGCTTCTACTGCTTTCCAAGGCCATAGCAGAGATCTGGATCAGAAGTGGAACAGCTGGGACTCAAATAGGCACCCATATGGGATGCCAGGCATGCAGGCAGGGGTTTTAACCCACTGTGCCATAGCGCTGGCCCCCCATGCCTTTCTCTTAAAAAGTGAGCAACAATATTTCACAAATTTCTAGGCACAACATCTTCATTATCTCCTTCCAGTTTCCATATTGACATGATATAAAATATTGCTTTGGTTATGGTGCTTCCTTAATAAAGAAAAGCAGCTGTGGAGGAGACAATTATTGGGACACTAAGCACTGGGTTCCCAGGACTCCTCTGCAGTTAGGGCCCTGTACAGAAGTGGATTTCACCAGTTAGAGGAAATATGAAAATGAAGGAGAGGCCCTTCCATCTTTCTGTCCCCTTTTTGGTCTTGGTTTTTGCTTTGTCTAGGCTGTAAGGGAACACACACCACCACCTTCATTAGGTTGATAACTCTATAATAACAAAATGATGAGCAAACCGCACTGGAAACACACACAGAAATGCTAGCACAGATGAAGTGGAACACAGAGGTCTGGAAAAGTGCTCCCCCCGCAGCCTACACATCACACTCTTTCCAGTGTGCCTATTGTATTTACCACTGGGGGAAGAAGGTATCACTGGGGGCTTCTTGCTTATTTATAATCTGTCTTCTCTAAAGTAATTTGTACATTACATAAGAATAAGGATTGTAATGTTTATCACTGTTTCTAAAATGATGCTTGCCACATGGAATTAGTTCAATGATCATTTCTGACTGAATGACTCAATTTCCCAATGCACTTCTGTCACAGTTGCATCTGCAGCATTTTATCTTTATTCTTCTTACTTCAACAGAAGAGCAACATCTATACCTGGCTGAGTCTAATCCAGCAAACACGTTCTAGGGTTTCTGCCTCCTTGTGCTGTGAGCCATCCCGTTTCTCTTTGCTCCAAATCTTCAACTGTTTGCCTCCTCGGGCTCATTCTTGTTTCAGTGTCCTGTTCTTTACTGACAAATCATATTGAGTACTTTCTGATCATTTGAAAGGCTTTGAATTTTTTTTATTTATTTATTCATCTGTGAGGCACAGAGGCAGAGTCAGAGACATGGCTCCCATCCACTGGTTCACTGGTTCACTCCTCAAATGCCCACAACAGCCAGCCTGGGCTGCGGCCAAAGTTGGGAGCCAGGAACTCAATTTAGGTCCGATGTGGATGGTAGGGACTCAATTAATTGGATACAGTTTCAGTTAGGATGAATAAGGTCAGGATATCTTCTGCACAGCATGGTTGACTATGGCTGTGCTGTTTTATCAAAAACTGTTAAGAAACTGGATCTTAATATTCTTACCACACACACACACACACACACACGTATGTAATTGATGGATATCTTAATTAATTTGATTGTGGTAAAATTTTACATCATATACATATATTTAAGCATCACATTATACATGGTAAACATACAATTTTATTTGTTGATTATACCTCAAAAAGCTGAACAATTTTTAAAAATAATTAATTACATTTTTAAAACACACTTGCTGGGGCCAGTGCTGTGGCGTGGTGGATAAAACCCCACCTGCAGTGCCAGCATTTCACATGGGCACTGGTTCAAGTCCTGGCTCATGTTCACTTCCAATCTGGCTCTCTGCTATGGCCTGGGAAAGCAGTGGAGGATGGCCCAAGTCCTTAGGCCCCTGCACCCACATGGGAAATCCAGAAGAAGCTCCTGGCTGCTGACTTCAGGTCAGCCCAGCTATGGCCATTGTGGCCATTTGGGGAGTGAACCAGTGGATGGAAGACCTCTGTCTCTCTCTCTCTATCTCTATCTCTCCCCCTCCACCGTCTCTCTGTAACTATGACTTTCAAATAATAAATAAGTAAATCCTTAAAAAAAAAAACTTGCCACCATCTTTCACTCATCCCTTTTTCTCCCCTCATATCAAAATAATGATTCCAGCCATTCATTTGATCTTCTAATTATTTCAGGAACCAAGCAGTTTCCTTTTCCCTGCTGTCCTCACCAGCAGATCATCACCATCTCTCACCCGAGTCACTGAAACAGCCTCTAAAGGGTCCCCTTCCCTCTGCCATGCCCCTTCTCCAATAATCCATGCTCTATGCTGTAGCCAGAGACACTTTCAGAAAATGGAAATCTGCTCCTATCACCACTAACTCCTAGCCCTTCAGTGAGTCCTATGGCCCTCCACTTAACTGTCTTCATGTATCCTACAAAGTTCTTCCCTCTCCCAGTATCACCTCTCACCAAACTCCTTCGTTTCCAGACTCCAGCCTTACCACACCACTAACTCCTCAAAAGTGCCAGGTGCTCTCTTGAGTCCAGGCTCATTTCATTCTGCACACCAGCTACAGAGAATTATCTATAGCTCCTTGAATGTACAAAGTCCTCTCTTGGCTCCAGGCTCTGTACATTCTCTTCTCTTTCCAGAGTGTTCAGCAGGGTTGTTCTCCACTCAGATGACTTGTACTCATTCATCATCTCTCAGCTGAGATGTCACTTCTACCAAGGAAGCTTTTCCAGACCTTCTACAACCAGATAAAGTGCTGTTTATCTGTACTTACATAAGGACCTTACGTTAAGCAATATCATAGAACTTGTCAAACTGTGATTGTTTTTACTTGTTCATTTTCTCCACTAAAATGAAAACCCTTTGAGGACAAGGACTGTGTCAGGAGTATAAGACAATCCCTAGTTTAATGTTTGCATTCATAAGTATTTGCTAAATGAATGAATGAGTGTGTGTGCTTGTGTATTTCTCTCCCCCAAAGTATCTGTTAATTCAAAAACTCCATACAAACACCCGTGTTATACTTGCAGGCAACACAGTGTTGTGTTCACAGAAGGAATTCAACAAATACTTTCTGAAATCATTATTTAATCAAATCCAACTCAAGGGTAAATAGCTTTGTAAATGAAAAGTAGGTATTATAGACTTGGTTCTATAAAAGTAACAGTGGTAATATAATCTGCCATTTTAAGGATTGCTTTGAGTATTCAATCTTTAGGAACACCAAGGTTCCCTTCCTGGGAATATCTTCACAAACATTTCTCTATGACCATAGAGTCAGGAAGCTAATAAGACACCGAGAATCAGAACCAGGGCAGACTAGATTGTAAAACAGCTACAGATTTCTTTGAGGCCCCTTCTATATTTAAGGTTTTTAAAAACAAGTGTAAGATCTTTTCTTCATCGCTTTAAAATAGACATCTCTTTAGTATGGAGAACTCTGTAAGTACAGAATCAAGAATCCCAATTCTTCAAGAGAGTTGAAATATCAGTCACATATATGATGACACATTATGGCTTTTACCTGTGGAAAACTTAATGATTTTTTATTTTGTCTCTTATCTATGCAGGCCTAGCTTAACTATCTTAATTTCATTATTTTATAAGATTTATTTATTTATTTGAAAGGCAGAGTGACAGAGGGAGGGAGAGACAGAGAGAAAGGCCAAAAATGGCCTCAATGAACCAGACAAGGCTATGCCAAAGCCAGGAGCCAGGAATTACATCTGGGTCTCCCATGTGGGTGACATGGTCCTAAGTACTTGGGCCACCTTCCACTGTTTTCCCAGCAGGGAGCTCTATCAGAAGTAGAGCAGCAAATACTTGAACCCACACGACAATATGGCATGCTGGCATAACATACAGCAGCTTAACCCACTGGGCCACAACACCAGTCCTAATTTCATTATTTATTCATGGGATAGCTTGGTCTCAGACAGTTATAATTACTTTTGTGTGCTACTGTTCTGTTGACTTGCCCAAATCCAACTAGGAGGGGCAGGCTTAAGACTATTTTGGTTTTGGAGACATATGATCTTTCATTTGTTAACTTAATAATTATTTCTACAGTTGTGATCTTAATCCTTAAATCTTAGCTCACACTTTTGGAATTCAGTATATTTGCACTTTAACTGCAAACTCTATGCAAAGCTGTCACTATGTAAGCGGAAAATGAGGATTCAATCAAAGCACACCAATTCATGCCAAGTACTCAGCACAATGCTGACACGAATGTTAGCTACAATTGGTTTTTAAGTTCCAGGACTCAAATTAAGCGAAACAGCAGTTTAACTTACAAAGTCCTATGGCTTTCCTGTTTGGTTCTGATTCAATAGTTTTAGAAAATGGATGTTCTTGCTTCATATCACAATAAATAGCTGTAGGTGCTTTCAAACTTAATTACTTATCAGTGGAAAATCACAAGTAGTTCAAGGTACAGTTAATGTGTTTTTTTCTGGTTTAGGGTACATAGCTGAATGTGTTTCAAATATCCATTTTAGACGTTCATTATGTGTTGGGTACTACCGAATGCAAGTGCTAATATCTATGCCATCTTCTTTATTTTCAGTTCTCCCAACTGAATATTTGTGAATTCTCCTGACAGTGGTGAGTTGACCATTCAAAAGTCAAGCCTCAAGTCTGTCCTAAAAGTTAGTTTTGGCCAGACCTAGAAATCCAGAGGTCAAATTCACATTTAATTAGTCATGTGGTATCTACATGATGGAATTTCTAGAACCAATGTTAACTCATTTCTTTGCTTACTTCCCTCCCATTTTTCATACTTCTTGCCAACTACCCTCCTAAGAATTTTTTTGGTTTAGTAAATTCTTGCCAATTTCCTTTCCAATTTTATTTTGTTCTAGTGGCTTAAATATGAAAGCTACCAAGTGGTGGTAGAATAAAAAATACATGAAAATTTTACCTTCTTCATCTTACATGGTAAATATTTTCATTAAAATGCATATGTAATGCCTGTCGTGACAGATTTTTTCTTAATGTGGATCAGTCTGTGGTTTCACAAGTATTGCAACAACTTTGTGGAAACCAGTTGCTAATCCTAAGCTCCTGACCTCCTTCCCATAGTCTCCACCCCTACCTCCCACCATGCACTACTATAAAAAGCCAATGACTTCTCCAAAACCAAGTACTTTCATGAGAGCAAGTCACTGAATAAAGACAGGCCAAGTATTCATTACCCAAACACTCTTCTGCCTAGAATTCTATTCCTATTAGCCATGGAGCTATGTGGTAGACTATGGTATTGATCAACTGCAGTAGAAGTGGAATTCTGGACAAATAAAAGACAGGAGGACAGGGAAGTCTGTCTCTCCTTTAATAACAAAATACAATTATAATTTCATGCAGGTTAAGTAAATGAACTAGGACCCAACGATATTGATTCCTCTTTTTAAGCTAGCACAGTCTCCAGGGGCAGTTACAATGCTACATATGTTTAGGAGGACTGTACGGCTAGTTTGGTTACCTGAGAAGAAAAACGAGAAGACAAGTTAACATTTACAGAGAGGCATATGGTATTTTTAAAAGTAACTATAAATTTGGCTAGGAATCCATTCTGTTTAATCTGGATTCAAAGTAGGATATATAAGTATAAAGCACTGAGCTGCTCCTAAAAGAGGACACTTAAAGGTGAGGAATCTGCACATGACTTGCCTACCCACAGCTTGCACTGCAAACTACTCTATCAACAGAAAACTATCTCCATGCCCTTCCCTGTGATAAAGTCTTCAGGCTATCCCATGAAGTGATTCAGTTCCAACAGAAAACTATGTGAAATATGCTGTGCATGCTTTCTCCTATCCAAATGTACACCTGCCTGCCTGCTCCTATGACACTGAGCATCATAACATGCACGAAGTGTTTTGCAGATCTCAGAGCTGAGCAAAAACAGAAGTGAGGAAGAGAATATTCTGTTCTCACCTCCAATTCCAGGTTTGGATGTAACCCATTAAGAAACAGATCAACTTTGGCAGTCAGAACGAAAACATACTGATTCACAAATGTTTGTGTTTGATGATGAGGCCACATGGCAAATATCGAGGACTCTGTGCTGGCACCATTGGCTTACCCCTTGGGGATTCTGTAGGTAACACAGGTTCCCAGGAGTAAAACTCCTCCACATTTGAAAAATAAAACCTTCATTTGTCCACAGGTATTCTACTGTATTGAGGTTCTCACTGTCCATTTTCAAAGGTAAGAACACTTACTTAACAAGAACAAGATTAGGAACTTTCAAGTCACTGAGCATCAGGGAAACTTCTGCCTTTGTCAAGATGGACTAGCACTTTCAGTTACTTGTACGTTTTACTTCTAGCCAACCAATGGTGCCATACACTTGTCCGCTCAAACTCTGAACTCTAAGGCTTACAGAAGAACATTTTCTGAGCAAAATTCTTGCAACGGACATGCCTACTTCAAAACATTTCCAAGACAATCATCCAAGAAGAATTTACCATTCTCTCAATGTGCTAGGTGGAGTATACTAACATAATGTTTTTGGAATTGCTGTTCTCAAGGAATTTACCATGTGGTTGCACAGATAAGAACAACAGATATGAAACATTCAGCATAGAGAAGAGAACTGCATACACTAATTTTCTCATTGGACTCACTATATTCTTCCAGTTTAAAGCACAGAAATTTAGGAAATGCCTGGGTGTTTTTGCCTGTTGTAAGATTACTAGGAAAGTTTAAAGTTGCAGTTACAAAAGTCAGCAGGACAGAAAATAGTAGAGACGCAAAGATTCTTTGAAATAAAAAGCTGAATATTTGATACTGCTAAAACTTTCAAGTAAAGGAAAAGTGTAAATTGTACACTAACAAATGAAAATTTTAAAAGGGCTGCGCTGTAGCATAGTAGGCTAAGCCTCCCCCTGTGATCCTAGCATCCCATATAGGTACCAGTATGTGTCCAGCTGCTCATCTTCCAATCCAGCTCTCTGCTTTAGCCTGGTAAAGCAACAGAAGATGGCTCAAGTGGTTGGGCCCCTGCACCTTTTTGAGGGACCTGGAAGAAGCTCTGGTTCCTGGCTCCTGGCTTCAGATCAACCCAGATCTGGCTATTGCAGCCATTTGGCAAGCAAATCAGTGGATGGAAGACCTTTTTCTCTGTCCCTCTCTCTGTCTGTAAATCTACCTCTTAAATAAATAAATCTAACCAAAAAAAGAAAATGAATTATCAATATTAATGACTATTAAATCTCACTAGAGGCACCTCTCATTGTTATTTTGTTAACAAAATCTGTGATCTTCTGAACAGATGAGATGTCTCACTTCCATTCAGTTCATCCCCACACCTTTCTCTCCTAAACCCATAGCACGTCTACCTATTCACATTTCCAATTCGTGTTGGAAACCAATTTATTTGTTCTCAAATTTCCTGATGAAAAAAATTCACTTTCCCAAATTCCCATTTCTCCTGTTGCCTATTTCTATGGATGTAAATAATACATAAATATGACATTCCTTATATTTCCATTCCTCTACCTAATTTTTCTCTTTTCTATTCCATCTTAAATATTATCTAGATTAATAAAATAACTTCTTATTTTGACTGCTAAAGTTGACCCATCTAGTCAGAATAGTGACTAACATTAATTATAAAAAAGCTACTTATTAAAAACTTTCCTGTACCAGAAGAATCTACAAAACTCAACAAAGTAGATAACATTATCCCCAAATTACAAAGCATAAAACTGAGTACATAGCAAAGTATAATAATGTTCTTTAGAAACTTGTTTTTTCTTTCTTTATTATTATTATTATTATTATTTTGCTATTCCACATGTCCACCTTAATTTTGCTTCTCATTATCACAGGCAAGTGTCATACCTTAAATTTGAAGCTCCCTCTAAGACCAGATTTCTGAGCCTAGTATAGAAGGAGATGGCTCACCAGCTTTTGTCCTCTCCAATCATTATTCCCAAGTTACACTCTAGTTCCTATCAAAATGCTTGTGGTTGGGCTGGTGCTGTGGTACAGTGGGTTAAGCTACCGTCTACAGCACCGGCAACCTATATGGGCACCAGTTCAAGTCCCTGGCTGCTCTGCTTCTGATCCAGCTCCCTGCTAATGCACATGGGAAACCAGCAGAGGATAGCCCAAGTGCTGGGACCCCTGAACCCATGTGTGAGACCTGGAAGAAGCTCCTAGCCCCTGCTTAGGATTGACCCCAGCTCTGGACATTGCAGCCATTCGGGGAGTGAACCAGGAGAAGAATATCTCTCTGTTTTTCCTCTCTCTCTGTAACTCTTTCAGAGAAATAAATATTTTAAAAACAACAACAACAAAAAACCTTGTGGTGGCCTATGTCAACCAAATAGTTTCATATCTTGTGAATCTGTTCAAAGTTTCCTCTGTCTAGAATGTTTCTACCTTTTATTCATTCATGATGATTGTTTTTACAGACAGTCCCCCTGAACTTGCCAAGCAGGCTGATAGCCTTCAGCTGGGTCCAGAGAGTACAGTTAACCCAACCTTTGTTGCATCATAATGAACTGGTCACAAAGATCATCTGCCATTATATAACTGACTATAATTTCCCAAACAACTACTTTTGTCATGATCAACATGCACACTGATGGCTTTTCACAATCCTTTAGCTTTATGGTTCCCTTACGGTTTACCTTAACTACACAAACCCCCATCTTATCATTCCCTACCAAGAATAAATATAAAAAGTATTTCTCCAATGTCAGGCTCTTAAACAGCATTATCTACCTCAAAGGGAACAGGAAATAAGCTAATAGTACAGATTTTATGCTAGGCACCTTATAAGTATGACTCAACCTTCTCAACAACCCATTTACTCATCATGCTCCGAGTTTACATCAAATGAACCTTCTCCTCACTTCACTGGCAACTCTAATGTTTGTTCTTAAATGAAAAATTCCTCCAAGGCCATAGGTTTCATTCTTGTCAGCCTTGGAATTCCATTGTGAATCATTCCATCAGAGGTCCTTAGCCTTGTTTCTTCATGTAGAGATTAGCCCTTACAACAGGCAGACCCAGAAGGAGTTCCCATTTCCTCTTTCAAACTTCACCTATAAACACGCATCTTTCATTGTCTACTTAAGCATCAATTAAACTCTGTATTGATATGTTTATCCTACTTTTTCATGAATCCTAGAACTTTATGGGTTATAGTCTATCCATATTTTTTTTTATTTCCACCTATTGGTGCATTATATAAAATACAGAAGATTTTTTACCTTCTTGTACTTAAAAAAATTAGGCCCAAAAGACCTATTTTATTATTTCCATGTAAGCAAAATGTCCTGAATATCCAAACTTATAGAGATGGAAAGGAGATTAGTGGTTACTTAGGACTATGAAGGAAGCGGGTTAGGGACAAGCGAATGGGCATTGATAGCCAATGGGTATGGGGTTCTTACAAAGGGGCCAAAAATCAAGTGATGGCTGTATAAACCTTTGAATATGCTAAAACTACTGAATTTTTAAGGTTAGCCATACAATCAGAAAAAAAAAAAGAATATATTCTTCCCCTCTCTTCCTTCTTTCACTATTTTCTAACAGTTCTATTTAGATACAAATCACATACTACACAATCTTTCATTATTAACACAAGGCTCCCTACTATGAACCATTCAGAAGATGGACTAAGTCTTATTTAACTTGGTATTCAAGACTTAGCTAAGTATTCAGAAATTAGTAACTGTTCATTCCATGAATGAATTTACTACTAGTAGTATACCTAACCTTTATTTTGGGTTAAATACATATTTTGTTAGTTTCTAGGAGGATCAAACCACCATGTATAAAATCATTTCTACAGAAAACTTAGATAAAGCAAGAACCAAAATAGTCTACCAGAAATCTTCCAATACCTTTCTGCTCATAAGGAAATGAACTCCATGATTTATCTTGCAAGGCACTATGACTGCAAATCCCAAACTTAGAAACACATCAATTTTTTTTTTTTTTTTTTGGTAATAAATGCAGGGTTCCAACCTCAAGACTGTGAAATACTATCTCTGGATGCTTAAATTTTGAAAAATGAAGAATCCAATACTTTTATACAACAAATTTTCATTATGCTCTCAAAGTGTACAGAAACAGACTGGAGCTTTAAAAACTTTTGAATGAGTCAGTATACACTTGGGGTTCCATTTGGATAGTCTTGCAGTTCTCTTTTGTAAGAATTGTATTTTCCATCTAATTCACATTTTCCTTTATTTATATTGTATTTAAGCTTAATTTTTTCCCATTATAATTTTTCATAAATGGCAATGTAGAAAATTCATCAGTACCAAATACTATCTATCAAAGATACTAATTTTTAATCAGAATCACTACTCAGGTAAAACTTTTGACAAAACTTACAATAATATACTCTGGACCCTAACATTTACATCAGTAATTACTGAACCTACTATCATATCCAAATGGTTTCCATTTGGAAAATTTTATACTATTTTCAGATAATTAGCCTATTGGTCAATATTACCTTTGTTAGGAAATGATTCAATAGCATCATCTTCATTTTGCCTGCTTCAGAGAATTATAATCACAAGGTTATACTGCTGTATGTTCAACGTTGAGGAAAAGATCCTGTCACAGTTTTCTCTCTCTGATCCTATGCTGGCAGCTCAATACTGGCTCCATTAGCTTATGGTGTTATTAAAATTCTCTTACACAATTCTGAAGTATCTTTTTAAAAACTGCACGCTGTATAAATGTCCATTGAGGACAGCTGTCCCACTAATGAGTGAACAAAATTCCCACCATTTAATAGTTTTTAATACACCAACCTAGCCCATCATTTAAAAAAATAAATTGCATCTATTTTATGTATTTGCAAACTTCTGAAAGCAGTAGTCACGTGTTTTATTAATGGATCTACCTGTAGCAGCTTACCCACAGAGAAATCTTTAATTTATAAAGACTAAAATTAATAACAGGTAGTTTGGAAGTTTTATAAGCATAATCAGAAATTTTTCACATAATTGCTTACCTCTTCTAGTTGGCAAGCTTTGATGACACTCTTATATCTATACTCATCGTAGGAAACACCGAAGATGATGTTCTCTTTAATGGTGCCAGGCATGATCCAGGAAAACTGAGAGCAGAATGATATTCTTCCACTGTGCTTAATTTTACCCTCTGAAGGCTCCAACTCTCCCATAATCATCATCAGAAGCGAAGTCTGGAAACAAAGAACACCGTCATGAAGTTATTCGATCAAATCACTGCCAGGATTCACTTGGCTCCAATTACCATCCTCAACAGAGGTTCCTATTCTGATTTTTTAAGAATCTGTTAACTCATTTGATTCAAAACATTTAAGTACTTCCTGTTCCAGGTATTCTGCTATGCACCAAAGAAACAAAGGCGGGGGTGGGGGGAATGAAAGAGACAATTACAATCCAGTGTGACAAGTGCCAGGTAGAGGTTCACAGAGAAGGGGCACCTAATTCAGAGTGTTGGGATAGGGTTGGAGGAGGCCCAGGTCAGATGAGTGCCAATTAACATTTGTGTTGGGTGCTGAATCCCCATGTTTGAATTATATTAATTTATTTAATCCTCACAATAATCCTACAAGGTATCTTCAGTATTCAGAAAACTGGATTAGGTAAAGATTAGATTAGAAGAGATCTAATCTAAGGAAGATTAGATAAAAGGGTCTATTCAGGTAATATTGTCCCCACAAGACTCCTGAAGTGTAAAATCATTCAAGGTAGGATGGACCAAAAGGAAGTCTCACTGAGCAAAAACTTCATGTAACTGTGAAGTAAAAGTAATAGAATTAGCATTGCAGATCAGAATGTAAATGCTGTGTGACCTGACACTAACAAGTATAAAAACTAAGTAAACAAAACAATGAAATGGGGTGTGGGTGTGGAATGTACAAGAAACTTGCAGATTGCTTTATCAAAAAAAGCTGGAAGTCAAAGGATATCATTTAAAGCTAACAAACCAAGTAACAGAAGCATAAGCATATTTAACAATACAAAATTAAACATCAAGAAAGATAACGGTATTGACTAAAATTGACTAGAGGAAAAGGCAGTAGCATTGGAAAAGCATTGATTTTTATCTGTGAACAATGATTTTATTGGGAGCCAGGGCTATGCCACAGCAGGTTAAACCTCTGCCTGCACTGCTGGCTGCTGCACTGCCCATCCAACTCCCTGCTAATGTGCCTGGGAAAGCCCTGGAAAACCACCCGGAACTTCGGCCCCTGCCACCCTCTGTGGGAGACCCAGAAGGAGTTCCAGGCTCTGGGCTTTGGCCTACCAATGAGCCAGCCCTTATGGCCATTCAGAGAGTGAACCAAAGGATGGCAGATCTCTCTACCTCTCAGTCTCTCCCTCTGACTGTGTTATTCAAATAAAGAAATAATCTCTGAAAAGTGATTTTATCATATTAGTGAAGTAACAAAAGTTATTATTATAAATACATCCATACACAGGTATGTACGTAGTCACAAATCCAAGAACCAACAGACAGCATAGCATATTTATAAAAAACAGAGAAAACAAATAATATGACAGAACTCAATAAAAGGTATTTACAAAGTCAGCAAATAAAACTCAGTAAAAGGAGGTGATGGTTGTGGAACTATGTACATGCACTTAATACCATGAAACTACATGATTAAAGATGGTTGAAATGGTAAATTTAAAAAAAAAAAACCTTACAAATTCCAAAACATATTAGGTAATATATCCAAAAATATTTGTGGAGGATATTCTTATAATAAAAGTATATAAATTAGGATTTTTTGGTTGGCTAAATGCATCCATTAAAAGGAAAAAAGCAAAATTAAAAAAAAAAAAAACTTCAACTCTATGTTAAATAAAAGAAGCACAATTAAAACAAAATAAAATAGAATCTGGTAAGTTAAATAAAGTTAAATTTGGTAAGCACAAACAAAAAGAAAAATTGTAATTTACATATTAGACAAGGAAAAATTTAGGACTAATGTCATCCAATGAAAAAAAGGCACTCCGGGGCCAGCTTTGTGGTGAAGCAGGTTAAGTCACTGCCTGCAACACAAGCATCCCATATGGGCACTGATTTGTGTCCCAGCTGCTGCACTTCCAATCCAGTTCCCTGCTAATGTGCCTGAGAAAGCAGCAGAAGATGGCCCAAATGTTTATACCCATGCCACCTATGCGGCAGACCTGTGGAAGCTCCTGGCTCCCAGTTTCAGGCTGGCCCAGCTCCAGCTATTGCAGCCATTTAGGGAACAAACCACAGGATGGAAGATTCTCTCTATTTCTAACTCTGACTTTCAAATAAACAAGTAAAATTTTTACAAATAAATAAATCAATTAAATAAAAAGCAATATTCATGAAGAAAAAATTATGGAACCTCTAAGGAATAATAAGAAAAAACATGTAGTGGAAGACTTTAATTCAACTTTTTGTTAAGAAGACCCAAATATCACTGAGTAATAATGTAGATTTAATATCTATATTGAACTCTATTCTATTACTAGAAAGTATACAAATAGTCTCTTTTAAGTGGCCAGGAAACAAACACAAATATTGACTATTTATTAAATGGATGAAAATGATCATAAAACATGACAATGATCATCGTTTCTAAGAAGTGGAAATAATACGGCCAACAGTCTCAGAAAACAAAGAAAATTTATTTTCTTTCTGAAAAATGCCAAGCTTTCCCTTAGGAAGCTTTTGGGTCAAAGAGCAAAGAATAACTAAAGCTACAGATTTTCTAGAGAACAATATAATAGAAACACTACATATCAAATAGAATCCACAATATATCTAAAATGTTACCCAGAATAAAAGGAAAGACTCAAAAATACAAAAAATTGTTTTTTAAAAAGAACAACAGGATAACCAGAAGAAAAAATAGAACAAATTAATAAACATTAAATCATAAATCAGGGGCCAGAGTTGTGGTGGAATGGGTTAACCTCCTGCTTGCAACACCAGCACCCCATATGGGCTCCAGTTCAAGTCCTGGCTGCTCCATTTCCTATCCAGCTCCTGGCTAATGTACCTGCGAAGGCAGTAGAAGATGGCCCAAGTGCCTGGGCCCCTGCACCCATGTGGAAAACCCAGATGAAGCTCCTGGCTCCTGGCTTTGGCCTGGCCCATCCCCAGCTGTTGTAGCCACTTGAGTTGTGAATCAGAAGATGGAAGATCTCTTTCACTGCCTGTCTCCCTATCTTTAAATCTCTCTCTCTCTCTCTCTAATTTTGCCTTTCAAATAAATAAATCTTTTTAAAAAATTAAATAATAAATAAATGAATTATGATACAACATAACAACTGAAATGAATAAATGTAAAAGCTAGTCGTTATGAAGTTTATTTTTTACATATTTATCTAGTGAACAAGAAATCCATGATCAAGAAAGCTGCAGGAGCCAGCATTGTGGTGTAGCGGGTTAAAGCACTGGTCTGAAGTGCTGGCATCCCATATGGACACCAGTTCTAGTCACGGTTGCTCTTCTTCAGATCCAGCTCTCTGCTTTGGCCTGGGAAAGCAGTAGATGATGGCTCAAGTCCTTGGGGCCCCTGCACCCAGAAGGGAGACCCAAAAGAAACTCCTGGCTCCTCACTTCAGATATCTGGGGAGTGAACCAGCAGATGGAAGACCGCTCTCTCTGTCTCTATCTCTCTTTGTAACTCTGTCTTTCAAATAAATAAAATAAATCTTTAAAAAAAAACCTGCAGACATACACTATAAAAAAGATGGAATAAATTAACAGTAGAGAAGAGACTGCTTTGAAAAGCTGAATAAAATGGATAAATAAGAAAAACTGTGTGGCTAAACTAACCCTAGATGACAGAAAAAAATTACATAAACTGATTTAGATAGAATAAATAAATAAAATTCTCAAAACCTATATCTAAAAAGAACAAGAAACCCACACAGCTTCTTGGGGAGATTCTATCAGACAACTGAACCTGCTCATAGTTGGGATGCCTTTGGGTTCACACTTTGCTCCTTTGGAATCTCAGCTGGTCCTGTCTTCACACCACCAGACTCCTCTCCCTGGAGTCTAGACTTGTACATCCTCTACTTGGATGTCAAATATGCATTGCAAACTTAACATGCCAAAATCAAGCTCCACCCAAAGCCTGTTACTTCCATAATCTTTCTAGTAAATGGTACTTTCATCATTCCAGTTACTCCAGTTACTCCATCCAGAAAGTTCCAACTCAGCCTTCACTCCTGTATGACTTTTCTATTTTTTTTTAATTTTTTTTTTTTTTTTGACAGGCAGAGTGGACAGTGAGAGAGAGAGACAGAGAGAAAGGTCTTCCTTTTGCTGTTGGTTCACCCTCCAATGGCCGCTGTGGCCAGTGCGCTGCGGCCGGCGCACCGCGCTGATCCGAAGGCAGGAGCCAGGTGCTTCTCCTGGTCTCCCATGGGGTGCAGGGCCCAAGCACCTGGGCCATCCTCCACTGCACTCCCTGACCACAGCAGAGAGCTGGCCTGGAAGACAGGCAACCGGGACAGAATCCGGTGCCCCGACCGGGACTAGAACCCGGTGTGCCGGCACCACAAGGCGGAGGATTAGCCTAGTGAGCTGTGGCACCGGCCCATGACTTTTCCTATATGCCATCTTTCACCAATCCTTTAATCCCATTGGCTCCTCCTTCAAAACATGTTCTGAATCTGACTACTTCATACCACTTCAGTCTCTGCAGGGATCAAGCCACCATCATCACTTGTCTGAATTAGCACAAAAGGCTCCTAATTCACCTCCTGGCTTCTGCCCTTGTCTTCCTACAGTCTATTTTGGAACATTGGCCAGTGTGGTCCTGTTACAATGCAAGCAAATGATACTATTTTCTGATTAATACTCTCCACTAGTCTCTAATCTCACGCAAAACAAAAGCCTTTTTACAAGGCTCTCTATGGTCTGTGCCCCATTAATTCTCTTACAATAGTTTACCCTCCAAGGCTCATTCTGCCTGCTCCACCAACCCTTTTGCTGTTCTTTGAATCAGGCAAGTGCATTACATTTGCTCCACCCTCTACCGGAAAGGCTCTTCCCTGATATCCTTATCTCTCACCTCCTACAAATCTTTACTCAAAGGGTACCTTTCAATGAGAGTTTTCCCATTCCACCTATTTACAAAATTTCACCCTTACCCCAAGTCTTCCTTCCCTGTTTTATCTTAACAGCATTTGTCATCCCATGACATCCTACATCCTATATTTACCATTTGTTTGCCCTCTCCCAGTAGAACATGAGATCTCTAGGATGGGAGTGAGGACATGTAGGGTTTGTTCATGACTGTATCCTCAGGAACTTGAACAGTCCCACAACAAAGAAGCTATTCAATAAACTATAATTACTTGATGACTTAATTATATTTTAATGCCTATATTAAATGGTAAAGGCTCAATAACTTTAAAAAGTGTCTTGATACATAAATAGACAAAACTCACAGCCCAGAAGCCGAAGTATGAAAATAGATCCAATGCATAAACACATTATTTGATAGAGGTGGTATCTAGGACTATGGAGGGACAGATGGACTATTCAATAAGTGGTGGGAGATAACTGTACAGCTATCTGGAAGGAAAACAAAATATTTGTATCTGTATTTACACTAAATGCATAATGAAATCCAAGCAGGACAATGAAGTAAGAAATAAGACCATAAAATATTTACTTATAGAGAACATTAGAAAATGCCCGGAGTGAAGACAGATTTTCTATGACTCAAAATCAGGAAGCCAGGGTTGGGCATTGTGGCTTAGCTGGTTAAGCTGCTGCCTGGGACTCCCACGTCCCATAACAGGGTGCTGATTTGAGTCCCAGAACCTCCACTTCTGATCCAGTTTCCTGCTAACACATCTTGGGAAGCAGAAGATAATGGCTCAAGTATTACGGCCCTTGTCATCCAAGTTGGAGACCCGATGGAGTCCTGGCTTCTAGATTTGGCCTGGTCCATCCCTAGTTGTTGTGGATATTTGGGGTCCAACAGATGAAAGATTCCCCCACCCCGCCTTCTCTCTGTCAGTCAATTTCAAGTAAGTGAAAATAAATAAACATTTAAAAAATTAAGGAAAGTCAGAAAGTCATAAAACAAATAAACCACATTTTAAAAAAATTCTAAAGGAAAGGAAAAAAGTCAACATGACATAAATATTTTAACAAATACCATACAAATAAGTAATTTCCCTTCATATAAAGTGATTCTAAAATCAAAAAGAAAAATACTACCAGACCATTAGTAAAATATACAATGTATTTGAATAGATATTTCAGCAAAATTAGATTATATAAGTGACTTTTAAACATATAAAAAGATACCACATATTATTCATAAGAGAAATGTGAATTTAAAATATACTGACATATGCTTTTCCCCTATGAGATTGAAAAATTTCAAAAATTAGATAATATCCTCTGTTGGTAATGCTCTGGGAAAATCAGCAATTTTAAGAAGATTTATTTATTTATTTGAAAGAGTGACAGAAAGAGAGAAAGAGAGCAAGAAAGAGAGAGAGAGAGAGAATCTTTCACCCAGTGGTTCACTCTCCAAATGGATGTAATAGCCCAGACTGGGCCAGACTACACGGATGGTGGGGGCCCAATTACCTTGACCCCCTTTTGCTGCTTTCCCAGGCACATTAGCAAAAAAAAAACAAAATTAGCACTCTTCTATTTATGAACATAAATTAGTATAACCTTCTGGAAGAAAATTGGACAATATCTATCAAAACTGTAAGAGTACAAATACTAAACCACTTCTAAAAGCTATCTAATTGATACACTTGCAGACATTCTAAATGATTCCGAAGGCAGGAGCCAGGTGCTTCTCCTGGTCTCCCATGGGGTGCAGGGCCCAAGCACTTGGGCCATCCTCCACTGCACTCCCTGGCCACAGCAGAGAGCTGGCCTGGAAGAGGGGCAACCGGGACAGAATCCAGCGCCCCAACCGGGACTAGAACCCGCTATGCCAGTGCCGCAAGGCAGAGGATTAGCCTATTGAGCCATGGCGCCAGTCTATAGTGTTGTTCTTTATGTTAGCAAAATACTGGAAACAATCAAAATGTTGATCAACAGCGACTCAGTGCAATAGAGAATATTGACCCACACAATGGAAGATTAGACAGCAATTTTTTTGAACGTGTGTCTGTCTGTCCATTGTCCTTTGGACAGCTATACCAAAATACCAAACTCAGGTGACTTTTGACCCAAAGAATTTTCTTTCTGATAGTTCTGGGGGCTGGGCAGTCCAGAACCAAGGCACCAGCAGACTTGGTGCATGACGAGGGCTTGGTTCATAAACATAGCTGCCTTTGTGCTATGTCTTCGCTGGCAGAAGGGTAAGTGTCTCTCTGTGACTTCTTTTATAAAGGCACTACTTCTATTCATGAAAATTCCACCCATGTGACACAATCACTCCTCCCAGCCAAAAAGGCCACAGAACTGTTTCCATTGTGGTGTGAACTACAGAACCCCTGACCACAGAGAGATGCCATAGCCAAACTTTGCTCAAGGGTTCTGGGATTGCAAGCTCTTACACCTGCAATGCTTCCTAAAAAGAATCCAAGGGAGTTTCCTTAGTATAGGACACTTAGTGTAGATGAGAACAACAACCAAAGTTGTCGGAAAGATGTCCAGCTGATTTGTGAAAAGTGTGTATGCCCTGCTATGCACTATGACAGTCCTTGGGATAGAAAAATGAAGATGATGTGTGCTTTTCCAATCAAAATGATTCTAACAGGGGATAGTGATAAAATTAAACATGACGTTATTTCAGCAGAAAAGTAATACATATGAATTGCTGAAACTTTGGAAAAGCCAGGAATATAAAATAGATGCAAATTCCAGTGATAGCATTTGTCCTTCCAGATAACATATAGACACACACACACACACACACACACACACTTACATATGCTGTAATAAAATGTAGTTCATAATGCACATACCATTTTGTAAGTGGAGGTCTTTCTGCACTTAATTAAGAGTGTATCACACACACCCTTCAAGTTCATTCTTAAATACCACTTTTATTGATAGAATAACATGCCATACACTAGCTCTTCCAAAACTTATCTCACCAATCCCCAATTCAAATCCATTTGCCATGCTTTTCCTCCTCCCCTCAATTTTAAGCTATGGAAAGAAAGGTTTTTATGAAGAATTTTATATAAAATCTCTGCAAACATATTAGGATAAGTCATAGAAGTAGAAGAATTATTATTTTTAAGACTTTTGATAGCTAATACCAAATGCAGCGGAGTGAGGTTTTACTTAAAATGTTACCATTTTCAAGGATCTGATCTTATATTTTAGCTCGATCTTTTGTCTGATAAAATCATAAACTGTTCCATCCCCAAAAAGGCAGCATCTTGGATAAGTTGACAAACCTTATTTCTCAGAGGAGTTTACTTATTCCTGAGGGATCACTGCCTTCAGCTGAGTCTGTCTTTATAACTCCCTCCCATACCAGGCAGTTGTAACACCAGCTAATGATTGTCTGCTCATTAATCTTTAATAGAACTGCCTGAAATGAAACTGCCAGCAAGTCTTGCAATTTTTAATTGCAACACTATTTTTACTCATCTTTCATAGAATTGGCCTTAAATACCTAAGCTATGAATTTTTAAAATACAATGAAACACAATTACTGCCTCTCACCAGAAGACATCCTTGCTTAGATTATCTGTAACATCTTTAGTATCAACTGCTTTGATGGTGTAATTTCTTTTAACAGTGAAAATTCTAGTCATGTTATACTAGAAATAAAAGAAAAACATAATACTCTAAGAAGGAGAATGTTATGGTAAGAAGAAAATGCACAACTATAGCTACTTTACTCAAAAGGCCTGTTTCACACATAGGAAAACAATCGAAGAAAGAAGCAAATTGTTTCACTACCATTGTGGATACCAATTCAATGATTAGAAAATTTCTGCGGCTTTTGCTTCCCATGTCTCACACTGCATTCTTAAAAGTACAGCTCTCCTCATTGGCGCCGGCGCCGCGGCTCACTAGGCTAATCCTCCGCCTTGCGGCTCCGGTACACCGGGTTCTAGTCCCGGTCGGGGCACCAGATTCTGTCCCGGTTGCCCCTCTTCCAGTCCAGCTCTCTGCTGTGGCCAGGGAGTGCAGTGGAAGATGGCCCAAGTGCTTGGGCCCTGCACCCCATGGGAGACCAGGATAAGTACCTGGCTCCTGCCATCGGATCAGCGCGGCGCGCCGGCTGCAGTGGCCATTGGAGGGTGAACCAACGGCAAAGGAAGACCTTTCTCTCTGTCTCTCTCTCTCACTGTCCACTCTGCCTGTCAAAAAAAAAAAAAAGTACAGCTCTCCTCATCTTAGAAAATAGTAAACCACTGCCTATTTGGAGTCTTTATTTCCATTTTTACTTGATGGTGGCACTGTTGCTTTCTCCTTTCTTTCCTTCCTTTTTCCTCTCTGCTTCCTCCCCTCCTTCTCTATCTCCTGTTCTTTCTCCGCACCTCCCCTTTTCCCCTCTCCCTTCTTTTTTTTTTTTCTCTGACCTATATCCTTAGGTACAGTTCCAGAAAGTACTTCAAAATGCTTCATAAGATCGTTACACTTTTTCTTACACACAGTTCAAATGAGAGTCAAATACTCATTGCTCCGGCAGGCTTTTCCAATAAGAGAGATAATTAAAGGCTCCCTAAGTTGATTACTTTATGTGCTGTGAACTTATTTCTGAGAGTTTAAATACAACAAATGTTAACCTTTATCTGCATGATAGCTGACATCCTTGAAAATCACTATAAAATCTTCTCTTCCTTGAATAATAAAGTTTGATCTGTTAGCTCTCTCTCTCTCTCTAACCCACTTGAGAAATGTTTTGCCAAATATCCTGGGTTTACGGTAAGTTACTCTTAGGGTGGGATGTGAAGGAGAGACCAATAAATGAATAAATTAATGTTTCTGATGACGCCGTGGTGCAGAGTTAAAGCCCTGGCCTGAAGTGCCAGCATCCCATGTGGGCACTGGTTCTAGTCCCGGCTGCTCCTCTTCCGATCCAGCTCTCTGCTATGGCCTGGGAAAGCAGTAGAGGATGGCCTAAGTCCTTGGACTCCTGCACCCAGATGGGAGACTCGGAAGAAGTTCTTGGCTCCTGGCTTCAGATTAGTGCAGCTCCGCCCGTTGCGGCCATCTGGGGAGTAAACCAGCAGATGGAAGACCTCTCTCTCTGTCTCTTCCTCTCTCTGTAACTGTCTTTCAAATAAGTAAAATAAATCTTTTAAAAAATTAATGTTTCTATATTTTCCCTCAAAAACCACTCAATTCTATATTTTTTCCTCATAATATATCACGAGCAAGTCTATATTCTAAAATTCTTTGTCAACAAAATGGGGACCTGCTTACATTGATACTGAGATAAAAATCTAAGCAATGATTCTAATAGTATAAAAAATGCCTATGCAAAAGACTGGTAAAAATGGATGTTTCAGTTGTTCAATGAAATTACTGAATGCCTATCATGTGTAAACACCATTCAAAATCTAAAGATGAGTAAGTAAAAGGTCACCAGAAATATCAGGAAATAAAAACCAGAGGAAATTATTCTTGGAACCATTTATATTATAAGGGACACTATACCCAAATATTGCCCTAATATTAATGTAAGAATTTCTGCAAACACTTCACTCTCAGAAAATGACATATGATGCAGACAGAAAATCAAAAAAGAAACAGGAGAGTGAATGGGACCTACTAGACATCTATAGATCATTCCATCCAAAGCTATAGAATACACATTTCTCTCAACAGCATATGGATAAATCATATGGCAGGTCACATAGATCATACAACTACAAAACAAGCCTGAACAATTTTTTAAAGCAGAAATCATATCAAATATCTTTTCTGACATTAATGCAATAAAACTAGAAATCAGTAACAAGGAAAACTTTGGAAACTACATAAAGACGTGGAAATTAAGTGACTTATTCTTGAGCAACCAGTAGATAAAGGAAAATTACGAAAAAAAGTTTTGAAACAATGAAAATTGAAACACAACATACTAAAACATATGGGATTCAGCAGAAGCAGTACTAAAAGGTAAGTTTACATCAATTGATGCCTATATCAAAGTAGAAATATCTCCAATAAAGACTTACCAAGGAACTAGAAAAACAAAAACAGATAAAATAAAAATTAAAGAAATAATAAAACTCAGAGCACAGAGTGAGCATCTGGCTGAGAGGTTAAGATACCAGTTAAGATGCTGATGTTCCATATCAAAATGCCAGGTCAAGTCCTGGCTCTGTCCCTGACTCCAGCCTCCTGCTAATGTGGACCCTGGGAAGCAGCATGTGATAGATAAAGGAGTTGCATCCCTGCCATCCACTGGGAGGCATGGATTGAGTTCCTGGATATCAGCTTCCACCTGGCCCAGCAGATGGGAGCTCATTCTCTCTAATAGTCTCTAGTCTCTAATAGTCTCTCTCAAATAACAGCAACAACGATACTGAAGACTCAGCACCAATAGATGACAGATACTAAAACATATACTAAAATACAATCAATGAAGCAAGAAGCTAGTTCCTTGAAAAAATAAACAAATTGAAAAGCTCTTAGCTAGACTAAGTAAAAGAAAAGATTCAAATACATAAAATCAGACATGAAAATGGTGACATTACAACTACACCACAGAAATACAAAGGACTGATAGAGACTACTATGAATAACTACATGGCAACGAATTTGATAACCTAGAAGAAACACAAATTCCTGGACACATACACCTTACCAAGATTGACTCATGAAGAAATAGAGTCATAAATACACCAATACTAGGTAGCAAGATTGAATCAGTCATTAAGCTAACTCCATCAAAGTAAAGCACATCACCAGACAGCTTCATTGCTGAGTTCCATCAAACATTTAAAAAAGAATTAACACCACTTAACACAGCTTAACTTTTTCCACAAAATAGAAGAGGAAGAAATTCTTCCAGTTCATCCTATGAGACCAAACTTAACCCTGATTAAAAAAAAAAAAAAAAAAAAAAAAAAAAAAACCTGGGGCTGGCACTGTGGCATAGTAGACTAAGCCTCCACTTGCACCACCCAGTATCCTATATGGGGGCCAGCTGGTGTCCCAGTGTTCTTCTTCTAATCCAGCTCTCTGCTTATGGCCTGGGAAAGCAGTGGAGGATGGCCCAAGTGCTTGGACACCAGCACTCACATGGAAGAACTGCAAGAGGCTCCTAACTCCTGGCTTTGTATTGGCTCAGCCCTGGCAGGCTGTTGAGGCCATTTGGGGAGTGAACCAGCAGATGGAAGACCCTGCTCTCTGTCTCTCCCTCTATTTGTCTATAACTCTATCTCTCAAATTAAACAGAATCTTAAAAAAAAGAAAACAAAAACAAAATAGGACATAACAAAATAAGAAAGCTGCAGGGCAATATCCTTGATAAACATACACACAAAAACCCTCAACAAAATACTAGCATACAAAAATCCAACAACACATTCAATACATCGTTCACTATAATTAGGCAAGATTCATCCCTGGAAAGGATCATCAACATATGCAAATCTATAAACATGATACATCACATCAACAGTTAACAGAACCAAAGACAAAAATTATATGATCAATTCAACAAATGTAGAAAAGACATTTGATAAAATTCAACACCCCTTCATGATAAAAACTCTAAGCAAATTAGATCTAAAAGGAATATAAATCAACATAATGAAGGCCAGATTTGTAACAAGTCAACAGCTAACATCACACAGAATGGAGAAAGCTGATGGGCTTTTTTCTAGGATCCAGAACAAGACAAAGATGCTCACTTGCACCATTTTATTTAGCATAGAACAGTGAGTCCTAGCCAAAGCAATTAGATGAGAGAAAGAAAGGGCACCCCAAATTGGAAAGGAGGAAGCCAAATCATCAGCTTGCAGGTGAGAAGATCTTATATATAAAATGCCAAAGACTTCACAAAGAAACTATTAGCACTAACAAATTCAGCAAAGTTGCAAGTACAGTCAACACAAAAAAACAGGTGGTCTTGTTACATACCAACAAAAAAAGAAACAGAAATCAAAACAGCACTCTCATTTCCAATAGTTACAAATATATACATGGAATAAACTGAATCAAACAGGTGAAGGATCTATACAATGAAAACTATAATTCACTGGTGAAAGAAACTGAAAATGACACAAGGAAATGGAAAAGCATCTGAGTTTGTGAACTGAGAGTATTCGTATAGTTAAAATGCCCATACTACCCAAAGTGATTTACAGACTGAATACAACCCCTATCAAAATACCAATAATATAATGACATTTTTTTTTTTTGGACAGGCAGAGTTAGACAGTGAGAGAGAGAGAGACAGAGAGAAAGGTCTTCCTTTTCTGTTGGTTCACCCCCCAACTGGCCACTACAGCCAGCATGCTGTGCCGATCCGAAGCCAGAAGGCAGGTGCTGCCTCCTGGTCTCCCATGCGGGTGCAGGGCCCAAGCACTTGGGTCATCCTCCACTGCCTTCCTGGGCCACAGCAGAGAGCTGGACTGGAAGAGGGGCAACCGGGACAGAATCTGGTGCCCCGACCGGGACTAGAACCCAGAGTGCCGGCGCCGCAGGCAGAAGATTAGCCTAGTGAGCCGCGGCGCCAGCCAACATTTTTCACAAAAATAGAAAAAACACTATTAAAATTCATAGGTAGCCACAAAAGACCCAAATAACCAAAACAATCTTGAGCAAAAAGTACAAAGCAGGAGGCATTATATCACTTGATTTTAAGTTACAAATTAAATATTACAAGGCTTCATAATTAAAACAGCACAGTATTGGCATAAAAACAGATTGATAGACCAGTGAAATGGAACAGAGAACCTAGAAGTAAAGCCACTCGAAAAACAATCAACTGATCTTTGACAAAAGTGCCAAGACTATGTGGTAGAAAAAGAACAATCTTTTCAATAAATGGGTAGTAAGTTACAGTTAGAGTAAGAAGTTCTAGGGGTCTATTGCATATTAGGGTGAATATAGATCATGTAATTTAAATAATGTGTATTTCTCTGTTTAAAACATGGGAGCTAGAGGATAGGATGTTGAATGTTTTAGCCATAAAGAAATGTTAAATGTTACAGGATTTGGATATATTTACCCCAACTGGACATTATACAATGTATACATGTATTTAAACATTGCATCATATGGCACAAATATGTATAGTTTTTGTTTCTGTTAAAAAAACTTGATTTCTCCAAAACATCTTCGCATATTATGAAAGAAAAAAAAAAGCTAGAGAAATAAGGAGGAATGCATGGCAAATTACGTTCTTAATGATGAGAAAAAGAAGAGAATACCTTTCCAGCACCAGTAGATCCAGCCACCGCCAACAGCTGCCCTCTTTCTATCTTGAAGCTGATATCTTTCAAGACAGGAGCACCAAGAAGTGAGAAATTACTGAAGAAGAGGTTGTTATCACCATTGGAGATTTTTCTATCACTATTGTTTTGCTTTGCTTTCTCAAATAATTCCCCAAATCCCTATAAAAAATTGAAAAGAAAAGTGTTTTCAGATATTTTCAATAGATATCTGTTTTATGTACAACTAATTTAAAGCAGATGGCATATGACCCATTATACCATATATTTTATTAGTTTACAGTACAAAATTATATGCCACACAGTTTCTAGAATGCGCAATCCAAGACATTGGAAACTTAGAGTTGTAATGAAAACATTATTGCACTTTCTCAAATCTTTGTCCATTATCAAATTACATTTGGTTTAATTAAAGACTGAATACACCCACACTTACTTCCTATAGGCTAGTTTACAAACATTATTATTTAATACTCAGCATAAAATAAGAGGTAGATTTTTATAATCCTCTTTGTTCAAAGCTATAGATAGACTGACTCAGAGAGGTTAAATGACTAAAGTTATATAATTAGTTGGTCATGGAATGGAATTACAACACAAACCTGACTTCTGTTCAGTCAGATTGGTGGCAGCTTCCAAGAAACTCAAAGCATTTCCTGAAGCAATTATCACTGAATATAAATATGAACTGATTTAAACGAATCCATTTATGCGAGAGTAGTTGGTGAGGAGAAAACCCCTTGTCTATTACCTGCATGGGAAGTCTTAGGATGGTGGTCTTCAAACCAAAGGAACAGCCCTGCGGATTGATTAGGAGGAAACTGGTTCACCTAGTTTTACGGGGAATCTGTTTTCAGATCCTCAACATCCAAATGTCCTCTCTCCTAAAATAAATCTGTCCAAAAGTTTGCCACTATCATTTCTCTTGAGTTCTCCCTCACAGCTGTCCTTCCCTCACCTTACACAGAAGAGAGGACCCTCTCACCTACTCTGCAAGTTAGTGTGAGTCTTGCATGCCCCACTCCAGAGGATGAAAACCTATCGGGGGCAGTTAAGCTGCCAGCTGGGATGCCTGCACCCCCATCGGAATGCCTGGCTTTGAAGCCTGGCTCTGCTCCCACTTCCAGCTTCCTAAGGCTCACTCTTCGAGGCAGAAGTAGCTGGGTCCCTGCAGGCTGCTTGGGAGTCCTGGCTTGAGTTCTGATCCAGCCCTGGCTGTAAACCAGCAGATGGGAGCTCTGTGTGGCTGTGTCTGCTCCTGCCTCTCAAATAAATAAAAAGTAAATTAAAAATCTGTAGTTATTAAAAAAAAAAAAACCCTGGGGCTTAAACAAAAGGACCATATGAAATGTTTTTCTCCTGAAAGAGACTGTCCCATAAAAGCAAAGCAAGAAATATTGAAAAACCAATCTATTTCACCCAGATTTCACATTTAAAGCAGTGTAACTATATGTCTTACCTATCTCAGAATAAAATTTCAGAAATGAATTAGGGGATTCGGCATTATAATGAACCAGTTAAGTAATTGTTTAATTTCTAATAATGAATAAATAAATTAATAAATTATTAAGTATCTAATCCTCATCATAAGATTTTTTAGATAAATCTGATATATTTGAAAATAATATGTTATTAACATATGTTATATAACATATGTTATATGTTGACAGAAAAATCATAGCTGATTGGCTTGACCATGAGGACTGACTTCATAAATGCATTTATTTCCTCTGAATTAAATGCACTGAAACTGCAGCTCTAAACTTTTGACAAAAATTCATTTAACACACTTAGACAATACAATAAAAAGGAAATTACATCATTTGTCCTCACTTAAACCTAGGTTGAAAAATCTACACCAACTTAAAAATGTAGAGAGGGCATATTTTCAAAAATCCCCTTTGGGAATATATAAGCAATTAAACTTGAAGACCATCATTCTGAGTTCTTATGATATGTATGGGTGGGTAACACCTCCTCAGTCTTCAGACAACTGAAAACAGAGTTTTTAAGGAGTGGGCAAATAAAAGTATTTAAAAATGAAACAAAGGAATTTGTTATTCTCTTATTCATGCATTTACCTAGTAGATACTTATCATGAAGCACCATGTCTGTTTTCCAGGCCCCTTCAAAAATCCCACATGATAGAATGCCATGTGGTCAGCACAACAAGTAAAAATCACACAGAGCCCTATGGGAGTACATTGGAGACAACAACCAACTCAGCCTTGACCAAGTAAATATCAGACACTCTGGGCTAGGAGGGACGTAAGGGGGTGGGCATGGGTTTCACAAGAACAAGAATGGTTACAGATGTCCCAGGGAGATCCATGTGCACGCACGATGATTTAGCCTTAAAAGAACAATAAATGCCTCTGAAATGGTGAGAGGCTGGGTCAAATGCGTATTGCAATATGACAAGGCTGACACTTGGGTACTATGCTTAGAAGTGGGACCTTTACCCAGTAAGCATTCAGACCAATTGTTACTAATAACTTTTACTTCTGATTACATAAGACACTTCTTGAATTCAGGAAATGCTGGAAAACAGGAAAGCTGAAAGAAGAAAATGAAAATCATAGGCCATCCTACCACTGAGAAGTAACTGTGTCTTAGCATTTCAGTTGATATTACATAAAAATCACACACACAACTCTGTCACTGACAGAAATTATATATGATGTTTGTGACCTGTTTATCCTGACTTTTAATAAGATGTATTTTCACACATGTTGTCTTAACATAATTTTTAATTACATGAGATTATCATAAAGTATAGATAAACTATAAATACTTTTCTATTATATGGTTTCCTTTGTATAAAATGTAATAAAAAGTTCTTTGATGCAAATATTTTACTATGAATCTTGGGGCATATGCTTTTTTTTTAATGCTAACCATAAAATTTAGTAAGTAGAATTTCCAAAGCAAAAGGCATTGCTTTCTCAGTCTTTTGGCTAAGATCAAGCACAGAGCAAAAGGTATGTAAAATTCTAAGTATTTTGGAAGGTGGTTCCAAACTTCCCACCAGCAATAAATGTAAGTGCTGATTTTCAGGAATTCTTCCTTTTTTTAAGATTTATTGATTTATTTGAAAGAGAGAGAGAGAGAGAGAGATCTATCCACTGTTCACTCCCCAAATGGCCACAATAGCCAGGGATAGGTCAAGCTGAAGCCAGGATCCTGGAACTCCATGTGGGTCTCCCACATGAGTTCAGGGACCCAAGCACTTGGACCATCTGTTGCTTCTTTCTTCAGGCCATTAGCAGGAAGCTGGATCAGAAGTGGAGCAGCCAGGACATGAACAGGTGCCCATATGGGATGTAACCACTGGATCCTCAGGCAGTGGGTTAACCCCCTAAGCCACAAAGTTGGACTTGGTGTCCAGGAATTCTTAGCAACACTGTTGCTTTTTGATTTGGGTTTTGTTTGGTCTTTGACTTTATTTGTAGTTTCATATGTGAAAACATTATCTCACTGTATTTATTTGATTCCTATTCAGGCTGAACACTTCCCACGTTGAAGGGTCCCTGCAGTTGGGAGGGAATGGCTGAGACAGCCTTTTTCTTCCTCCCAACCTTGCTCTCATCCTTCAACTACCTGGGTGGTGGCTGGCAAGTCTTTACAATGCGCAGAGCTTCAGTGTTGCGAGTTGTGGAGGGTACAAAATGAGTTCATGATATAGATGAGAGTGTGGTTTACAGTAAAGCAACAGTCACTCTTTTGTTGTTTTTGAAAAATAAGTGGCAAGATGGTGAATGGAAAAGAAGCTTTGAAGTCACAGAAATCTAGGCTGACATCTTAGCTCTGCCCTCACCAGTTGTGTGACTTTGTTCTAGTTACTTAAACTCTCTAAGCCCCATTTTCCTTTTTTTCCTTTTTCTTCTTTTTTTCTTGTTTTATTTATTTGACAGGTAGAGTTATAGACAGTGAGAGAGAGAGAGAGAGAAAGGTCTTCCTTCCGTTGGTTCACTCCCCAAATGGCCACTACAGCCAGCGCAGCACTGATCTGAAGCCAGGAGCCAGGTGCTTCTCCTGGTCTCCCATGCAGGTGCAGGGCCCAAGCACTTGGGCCATCCTCCACTGCACTCCCGGGCCACAGCAGAGAGTTGGACTGGAAGAGGAGCAACCGGGACTAGAACCCTGCGCCCACATGGGATGCTGGTGCTGCAGGTGGAGGATTAACTAGTGCGCCACGGCACTGGCCCCAGCCCTATCTTCCTAATTACTTAGGTAGAAATTGTAGCTACTCAGAGGTTGGGATCAAGGGAGGAGTCGTGTATAACCCAGCAGGGACTTGCCTTGAGTGTTACCATCAAAGGAGATGGAGAATACAGTGGAAGGAGCAGAGCAAGGACAGTCGGGGAGAGATGAACATGAAGGACTTGAGGAGCAAGCAGGGAGCTTAGGAACACATATGTGAACCTCAGCAAGGAAACGAGCCAGAGATTTGCACTGCAGAGTCACCAGCATGTTGGTGTCAGCTGAGTCTGAGTGAGGTCACCCAGAGAAATGCCTGCAGGAGAAATGGCGGGGGGACCCAGTGCTACAGCACCTCTCTGAAGGAGCAGACGGGGCAGACTCAGCATCTGTGGTGTGAGGCTAAAATAATCCAGAAAGATTGGTTCATTAAGGCTAAACTAAGTGGCGAATTCCAGAAGAACAGAACATTTTTTATAGACAGATAAGGGGAAAATCCTGTTTGCAATGCAGTGTTATCCAAAAAGGTGAGGATAGAGGGGGATAAGCTTTGAGGTAGACAGAAGCAAGGGAAGAGATGTTATACCTTGAAAATGTGTAAGTGTGAGAAGTCAGCTGGAAAGATATGTTGCAGCTTCCAGGGAGAGAATAATTGCACACCGCTGTTCTGAGAAGAAGGAACAAGAGAGATTAGCTCAGAAAAGGGCAGAGGGACATACACATCCTTCTTCAAGACAGGAAAGTAGGAGGAAAAGATACTTCCAATGGTGAAGAGAGAGACTGAAAGCATTCAGACTTGACCATGGCCTCTATTTTCTGTGTTGTAGAAGCCACAGCTGCCTACTGGGTGTGTGCAGGTCATGGGAGACATTGGGAATTTCAGGAAAGTGATAAACATTCTAGTAGCTTTTGGGCAAATGGAAAAAGGAATCAAAGACAAATGAAATGATTTGCCCAGGATTACAGCCCCAGTTGAGGTTGCAACAATAAATGTATAAAATTTACAGCTGACTAACAATGTATGATTTTCCCAGATTTCATTTCCTTCTTCTCAGCTGATAAAGTCAATGCTTTGCGGGAAAAATCAGCAAGAAG
The DNA here is from genome assembly GCF_051225735.1 of Oryctolagus cuniculus. Lineage (NCBI taxonomy): Eukaryota > Metazoa > Chordata > Mammalia > Lagomorpha > Leporidae > Oryctolagus > Oryctolagus cuniculus. Next base: position 152,870,018 of record NC_142869.1, on the reverse strand, counting down.
AAAAACTAATTGAGAGTGCAGCTGGGAGAAGAGCCAAGATGAACGGTCTTGGAATAAGCCAAAGGTAAATCAGGAGATTTTCCAAGGGGAGAATTCAAGAGCCTAAAAATCTTGATGAAACTGAAAGGCAGCAAAGGTAGGATTCCAAGACAGAGAATGCAGGACAGTTAGGGAGTTCTGCACTGAGAAGGAGATGGTAGCCCTGTGACACTTCCAAAGCACAGTGGTCTGGGAGCTAACAACGCTCAGGATACAACTTAGAGAGAAGGTTTCTGAAGCCACCAGAAAAAAAAGTTCTAAGGACAGCATTGGAAGGAACATCCTTGGGGACGCTGAAGACTCAGACATGACAGCAGAGGTTTAACAAGCCCCACCACCCCAAATAAACGCCATCAAGGACTGTGTGGAGAAGGATACCACCAGAAGGGAGGCTGTGGTACAGTAAAAGGACTCTCGACTGTGACATTTGTTCCAAACTCCAGCTTCAGCCCTTACCAGCTGTGTGAGCTGAGCTAAATCCCTCAACTTTGCAAAGCCTCCATTGTCTTATCAGTAAAATGAGAATATTAACATTATTTTGGCCCTAGGAATGATGTGGGGATCAAATGAGACAAAACATAAAAAAGGGTTTATCCTGGTGCCCGGCAGAGGGTAACAGCTCCAGGAATGCCACCTGTTTTAGTAGCTGAGGTCAGAGAAAAACGGAGGTGTTTTGCACTGGAGTGAAAAACAATGACCTGCAAATAGCAGTGAAACCATCAACCTTCCTGTTTATCCTCTCTCATTCATCTGAAACTTGAGGCCAAAGAAGGTCATAGCTACTAAGGAACCAGTATGAGCATGGTACTCTGATGACCACTTGAAATAACTAATCTGTCAGTCTTCATAGCAAACTTGCAATGTCAACATCAACACCCTCTTTGTAACATGGACAGCCAGAAGCCACACGAGGTGAAGTGGCTCCATGGAGATTACTCAGAGTGAGCAGCAGAGCCCGGATTCAAACCCAGATCCAAAGTCTATGACCTTGCTAATTTTCTGATCTGTTACATGAAATAAATTTACAACTGCAAAAGGAATAGAGAGGTTTTACACTGTATCTAATATTCCTGGGTGTCTTCTTCTTAACCTATAAAATAAGTGGAAAGATCATCCTTTCAGTTCTAGCAGCTGTATCATCATTCTAACTTTATTTTACACCAGGATGAAATCCAGATTCACAAGGGAGAAAAATGTTTAAGTGTTTAGAGCAAACAAGCAAAAAAGAAAAGTTCTGACCTCTTCCCAGAAGGCTGTTACATTATCCATCACGACCTCTGTAGTTGTTAAGTTGTATTCCAGTGTTTTATATTCTTGCTTTTGTAAGAAATCCTATTTTCAAAAACATATCATAGGATCAGAACAGTAATAACACATTATTACATCTATTTTACATTCTAATGGAGTTACATCTTGAACATGGATTTTAGTAACTAAATTGGAAATAGTTTCTTACTAATTTTATAACCATGTGCTAAAGTTAATTTGTCAAGCCCTGGGACTCATCCTACTTGAAATTTAGTCTTTAAACAAACAATATTTTATACAGCTTTTTATGAATTAGGTTTTAAACATGCAATGAGTTTATCCTTGCATGTTAGCCTTAGTGATGCATTTATAAAGGACCCCTGAGTCACCCACAAATGGGCCTCAGTCCAATATTAGGACAGAGGAAAAACCAGTATCCGCATCTTCATAGAACCCTCCTTCTTCAAGGTATCATAGCATCACTACCCTGGGCAAGGTCAAAGCAGAAAGGCCTGATCTCTGGTCTTAGGCAGCAGCCATGGCTCTTAGGGACAGCCGGTACTGGAGACTCCCAGTCACAGTTTTCCTAGGGCAAGCAGGAGCATAGGAAGAAGAAAAGCCTGGTTCTCATCTTGCTTCTTGCCTTTCTTCTCTGCTCTTTTCGAACTCCTCTGTGGTTTCTCTCCTTTTCCCCAGCTCTGTTTTCAACACCTGTTTCTCTGTCTCTGTGTTTCTGTCGAATGACTCTCTGTGACTCTGTAACATCCTCTCTGGGTCTCTCTCTCTCTCTCCCCTCTTCCACTCTCATTCTCCCACTCACAGGAATGATGGGGTTATCAGAGGCCATTTGACAATTCCCAGAGCTACAGGCACCACTTTGTCTGAATTCCAGATCTCAAACACACTTACTCTCAGCAGTGAGACAGGTGATACAATTACAGAAGGGGCTAGATACAGATCACCATGAACCTGGCAGGGCAGGCCCTCTTGGGATGAAGGAGCTTCCCCAGCATGTGGGGAACAAGGACACCGTTTGCTGGATGTCCCAATTCTTCAAAAAGAGCTGAAGACATGAACGTGTGAGAGTGTGTGTGTGTGGGTGACAAAGAGACACACAGAGAAAAAAACAAACTCCCAAATTTTAGCCACCGATAACTAATTCAAGTTTTAAAACTGTAGAGGTTCAACAAAACACATCTAGGAGCCAAAGTTAGGCCCATGGACCGCCAATTGCAACCTCTGGCACACGTTAAATGATGGCAGAACCACCTAAAAGTGGCTTACCCTCCACTCTATATTTTTATTTCTGCCGCATGGTTTATTTTCTGGATTCAGTATTTAAATAAGTATCTAAAAACAAATAATAAGATATCTTTATATGCTTACTAACCACATAAGGTCACTCAATTTGTTCTGTAGAAACTGAGTCTCCTCACCTGAAGACTGGAGTTTCTTAAAGCTGAGAGTTCTGTTACATTGTTGAGATTTTAAGGTAACTAATGTGGCATAAAATGCTTTTCTCATCCATCCTACTGTCCAGGGAAATGTTGGGGGAAAGTTTAAGGTGAAAATTACTAGTATTTGCTGGGGAGGTTTTTTGTTTTTTTTTGTTTGTTTGTTTGTTTGTTTTTTGTTTTGTTTTTGACAGGCAGAGTGGACAGTGAGAGAGAGAGACAGAGAGAAAGGTCTTCCTTTTGCTGTTGGTTCACCCTCCAATGGCCGCCACGGCTGGCACGCTGCGGCCAGCGCTCCATGCTGATCTGATGGCAGGAGCCAAGTGCTTATCCTGGTCTCCCATGGGGTGCAGGGCCCTAGCACTTGGGCCATCCTCCACTGCACTCCCTGGCCACAGCAGAGAGCTGGCCTGGAAGAGGGGCAACCGGGACAGAATCCAGCGCCCTGACCGGGACTAGAACCCGGTGTGCCGGCGCCGCAAAGCGGAGGATTAGCCTAGTGAGCCACGGCGCCGGCCCACTGGGGAGTTTTATAACGTTGTAATTAAGAAAGTTATTTTCTAATTTTTTTTTTTTTGCACTTTGGCAAAGTTCATTTAAAATTGATCAATTGACTGATCACTTGGATGAAATTCTCCAGAGTACAGAGAGAATTTTCTTCAATTGCCTGGAGTCGAGAGAATCTCACAGGCTTTCATTCTTATTTTACTAGGCTCATTACAGGAGCTCTTAAACCATGTATATGAAGAAATTTCAAAGAGTTGTGGAAGAATGAAATTAAAGATAAGTTTGCTTTAGTACAAAAAAGCTTGAAATTCACGCTGTGTCTCATAAAATACCTCTCAATTAACTTTATGAAGACTCCTCTGGGAGTGAATTTTAAAACTTTTTGCACCCAAATAAGCTTACCTTTTAGTTCTATCTCCCATGAGCATCTGAAGTACCCCTGTAGCCATCAGAAGAGGAAACCCTTATGCATGAAATAGCCCAAACCCAAGAATTCATCTGCTAGAAAAATCCCGAAACGTGTCGAAGTGTTAATATATGATGCCCGCGTGCAGTGCATTACCTGGATTTTGTTTATTGCTCCAAGCGAGTCATACCATGTTTGCACAGCCCAGGGGAACTGCCGAGTAACGGCCATGCGCAGAACGATGCAGAATGAGATGGTGGTGAATATTTTGCGCAGGATGATTCCTTTGGTAAGTGCGTAAGGAAGCACAGATAAAAACACCACAAAGAACCCTGAGAAGAAGAAGGCTGAGCTGTTGAAGTATCTCACGTAGGCTGCTTTCCGGGTCAGTTTCAGTTCTGTTCTATTAAGAAATAAATAAGAATGGTAAGACCCAGGATGTTATTTTCCTTTTCGAATATCTGGCATTTTAGACTGTAAACTCTGAACGTGAGCCGTAGTTCTTTCCTCCTGTGTTCTGATCCTGGCTCTGTGTTACAGGAGCTGTGTGGCCTTGGGTAAGTTATTTAATCTTTCTGAGCCTCAGCTACCTTATTTGAAAAGGCAATAGTAATGAATATACTTGGGATGTACACATAACCTATAAAGATTATTTTAGGGGCCGGCACTGTGGCGTAGTAGGTTAAGCCTCCCCCTGCGGTGCTGGCATCCCTCATGGGCCCCAGTTCAAGTCCTGGCTGATCCACTTCTGACTCAGCTCCCTGCTAATGGCCTGGGAAAGCAGCAGAAGATGGCCCAAATACTTAGGACACTGCACCCATGTGGGAGACCCAGTGGAAGCTCCTAGCTTCTGGCTTCAGATCAGCCCAGCTCTGGGACAATTTGGGCCAACTGCAGCCATTTGGGGAGTAAACTAGCAGATGGAAGAGTCTCAGTCTCTCTCCCCCCACCTCTGTAACTCTACTTTTCAAATAAACAAATAAATCTTTAAAAATACTAGTTTTAAATTATAATTACAATTTTCAGGTATTACATTATTATTATATATTTATTCACTTCATTATTGTAAGATTTGTGAGGCATAATTTTTTGTTGGTGGGTGCATGTCTTAAGTAATCAAATGTGAAAATGAGGACAATATTGAAAGATTTATAAAAGATAATTCTCTGATTTTCTAATGGATTCCTTTTTTCAGGCTTATAGGTTTCCCTTGGTTTTAGTTTTTTTCTTTATTTTTTCTTAGCAAAACAAATTTTTTGCCTTTTTATTTGTGCTTTAAGACATGTAACATCATGCCTACGTATAGGGTACTATGTGAGGTTCTATTACACGTATACCTTCATAATATCCAGTTTGGGTAAATATATGTATCCTTTCAAATATTTAACATTTCTTTACAGTGAAGGCAGCCAAGCTTAGGTTTTTCTCAACAGAGAAATATACAACTCATTAGCATTATCTGTAGGTACCCTACTGTGCAATAGAACTCCAGAACTCCTCACTCCTAGGAAGCTATAACCTAGTACCTGTCAATCAACCTCTCCCTGTCCCTCCCTCTGCAGACCCCTCCCCTGATTCTGGTAACCACCACTATGCTTTTAACTTCTACATGACACTTGTCTTTCCATGCTTGGCTCTTTTCACTTAACAACATGACATTCAGTTCTACCCGTGTCGTTGAAGATAACTAGATAATTTTTTATGAATAAGTAGTATTCCATTTTATAAATATGTTACATTTTCTTTATCCATTCATCAGCTGAAAAACACTGGTTGTTTTCCTTTCTTGGCTGCTGGGAATGCTACAAAATCATGGAAGTTCAGATGTCTTTTCATCAGAGTGATTTCATTTCCCTTGGACACATACCCTTGGAGTGAGATTACTGGATCACATGGTAGTTCTTTTCTTAATTTTTTGAGGAACCTCTGTCTGGTATTCCCCATTGCTGTATTAACTTACTTTCCCATCAATAATATGCAAAGGTTCCCTTTCTCCAGATCACAGCCAACATTTGTTATCATTTGTCTTTTTGATAATAACCAATCTAACTGGAGTAAAGTGATATTTCATTGTGGTTCTGATTTGCATTTCCCTGATGATTAGTAATGTTGAGCATTTTTAATGTGCCTGTTTGTCACTTATATGTCTTCCTTTGAGAAATGTCTGTTAAGATCTACTGCCCATTTTTTTAAATTGGATCTTAATAGATTCCTAAAAGTTTAGAAATTTTAACATGGCTTTGAGGAACACTGAAAATAACACATAGGTCACAGGGGAGTGGTTCTCAAACTGTAGCATGCATAAAGATCACTCCAGAAATTGTTCAAATGAAGTTTCAGGCCCACTTCTCAAAGACACTCAGTAAACCTGCAGTAGGGTTCTAGAACCTACCTTCTAGGAAAAGAATCTAAGTTATTCTGTTACAGATGGTTCTTAAAAAATTATAGGATGAGGTACTGCATCCAGTCTGGCCCCCTTATTTCAGGGTAATTATTTACAATCATACAATATTATGTTATAATTCTCTAGCTTGTATTGTAAATGTGAACTTTTATAAAACATCTACATGAGACTTAGAGATTACAACAGGCAGAACATAGGGAATGCAGAGGGTGGCGAGAACCGTGGACAATGTTACCCCAGCCCCGCTCTTCTAGGAATCATGAAGATTGAAGTCATTGGTGATCCTTCCCCTCTTGCAGGGAAGGACAACTGAGCTATGAAGAGAGAACTCTGGTGGCAGGGAGCACTGGCTGGGCCATGGCATAATAGGGTGGCAGCTGGCATTTGGACACTAGTTCTATGCACTTATACAATTCAGAAGAACAGTTTTCATGCACAGGTGACAAAACTTGAAGGAAATTTTGTTAAGCCTGAAAAAACACTGTAAGCCTGGGCACACTGATGAAGAAAATGGAGTTCCAGGAGCGTAGGGTAGATTGCAAGCACAGTATAATGTGAACTAACAATTACCTAATTCAGCCACTTGATATTAAAAACAGATTATGATGTTTGACCTCATCTGAGTTTGAATCCTGGCTCTGCCAGTTATACCTATGTGATCTTAAGCAAGTCACTCTTTCCTCTGACTTTATACAATCTACAGAATGAGAGCATAGCAGAGGGTCTAATACTTGGAATCTAGCGTGTGTGTTCTTTCTCCTCAATAGAAAACAGAAACATATTGAATAGTTTCATATCAATAAAATGATAGAACTGGTTACAAAAATGTTAACAATAAGTCAAAGTATATTAAAAACAAGTGTGAAGAATAATAAGAAGAGGAACTGTGAGAAAAAAAAAAAACAACAAAGACCATTGCTATGGCACAGCGGGTTAAGCCTTAAGCTGCCACTTGCAAGCATCCTGCATTCCATGAGTTCTGGCTGCTCCACTTCTGATCAGCTCCCTGCTAATGCACCCGGGAAGGAAGCAGAAGATGGCCTAACTGCTTAGGCCTCCCTGGAGGGAGTTCTACTTCTCCTGGCCTCAGCCTGGCCAAGCCTCAGCTGTTGCAACCAGGAGAGTGAACCAGCAGATGGAAAGTCTCTCAGTCTCTCCCTGTCTTGCCCTCTCTCTCTGTAACTCTGCCTTTCAAATAAATAAATAAATGTTTTAAAAAGAGAAACAGAGAAAAAAGAATAATGGATCCAAGAACATTTATAAGAACCACCCAGAAGGCAATACTCACCATAATCAAATCACTAACACTTTATGAGTCATAAAAATATTTTATCAGTTTCTTATAAAAAAATCAAAGTGATTTTATCACCAAAGAGCAATAAAAGAGTGGATTTTCAGGGAGCTTTGCATAGCCTTTGGTCCTATTCAACAGTGGCACAGGCTGAGGTGATTACTCCTTGGAAGAGCATCCTGTCAGTCCCTTCCAGAACAGTCTATTTGCTCTGTTGAGAGGCAATTCTTGCTTCCCCATATTTACGTCAGTACTTTCCAGCCTTTTCGGGTAACAATTTCATGCCGGATTATACAGGTTACAACCAAACATTTGCTATTACAATTGGTCAAACCGAAATTCAGAGTTGAACGGATGGATTTCATCATTTAAGGAAGAGGAAAAAGAAAAAACCAAAGTCAAGAGAAGTCAGCAAGGAGACTGAGCTGCCCACGAGCTGATCATGAGGCTGAAAAAACCAGATCCTCCAATAACCTCCTCACCAACCTTGCTGCGCCTGCACCTAGGCACAAGAGTGCCAGCAGGGACAGGTGAAACGGAGCACTCCCTTCTTGACGAGAAAAACTTCTACCACTAAACAATCCCCCAAGATCCTCAGGGACGTTTCTGGAAAGAAAATGCTATTCCTTTCCTGGGTTTGTCTTAAAAGGCATAACAGAAACAGGTGGCCCTAAATGTTGGGGAAATAAACACTCTTTTACTCCTTTTATTTACATGGCAAAGGGCTTAGCTTTTCAGCATTTCTTCTGTTGTTCCAATCACACACCTGCAGCTCAGCTACCACTGTCCATGGATACAGCAGGCTGAACTCGCAGCCAGCCACACTCACTCCCTCCCAGAGGATGCTTGCCTTTCCAGTGTGTTTTTCCCCGTGAAACTCATGTGCTACACATCTTGAAACTCTGTCCCTTTGCAGTATAATGACAGCTGATGAGTCTCTTAGGAGTTTTTTATTTTTTTAATCCAGCTTGTAGAACACGGAACTTGACGAATGAAAACGGGTTTCTTGGCTACAGAAATGCTCTAGTTTATATTTTACCCCAAATTACCTCAGCAATCACATCTACTCTGTGCTGTACTCTTTCTTTTGCCAGATACAATCTTTACTAATCAGCAAAAGGTAATCTGAGGTGAAAAAAGACTAGAAATAGGTGCCAAATAGTGGCTCTCTCTCAGAAGGTGGCTTTTATTTCCTGAACTGACTTCTCAGGTAAATGGTTTACAGAAACACAATTTATGATTTTTACTACGTTAAGGAAGCATAAACATTATTTTGAACAACTGGAGGACTTTTTCCATTTTTCATGAGTAAACATATAAGTTAAGAAAAATTCAATAACGGAAAATCACTTATTTGAGTAAGAATCGTATGTTGTTATCAGACTGCAGCGTTCTCATCATTATTTTAATGAACCAAGTGTGTTAAGCCCATGAGAGTATTCTAGGCATGGAAAGCCAAGACACTCTGGAAAACAAAAACAAAAAAAAAAGACCTAAATGAAAGATCTCTGCGAGTGAGATCCCAGTGGAAAGAACGGGGCCATCAAAGAAGGAGGTACCTTTCTCTGAAGGGAGGAGAGAACTTCCACTTTGACTATGACCCTGTCAGAGTAAGATCGAAGTCAGCGAACTCAAAAGGCTTCCATAGCCTTGGCAACTCATGACTAGAGCCTAGGGAGATTACTGACGCCATAAACAAGAGTGTCAAATTGTTAAGTCAACAACAGGAGTCACTGTGTACTTACTTCTCATGTGGGATCTGTCCTTAATGTGTTGTCCAATGTGAAGTAATGCTATAACTAGTACTGAAACAGTATTTTACACTTTGTGTTTCTGTGTGGGTGTAAACTGATGAAATCTTTACTTAATATATACTAAATTGATCTTCTGTATATAAAGATAATTGAAAATGAATCTTGATGTGAATGGAATGGGAGAGGGAGTGGGAGATGGGAGGGGTGCGAGTGGGAGGGAAGTTATGGGGGGAGGGGAGCCATTGTAATCCATAAACTGTACTTTGGAAATTTATATTTACTAAATAAAAATAAATAAATAAAGATAAAATTCTAACAATCTTATAATTATTATAACCACTTACTGTCTTAGGTTTTCAATCATTTTTTCCATCGCTTCCTCCCAGCAGTATGCTTTAACAGATTGGATGTTTTCAATCATTTCTGAAGTGATCACTAGTCTCTCATTGATCTTTCCAGCTCTCTGATCCCTGTAAATCAATCAGTCAATCAAATACTAGAAGCAAACTGTATACTCAGAACTGCTCAGGTTTTTAAGAAAAGCCACATTTCTTTCATTAAACATTCGGGGCATTTATTTTATTATCAAATAGGTGGTAACAAAAAGAAGAGCTGCCAATTAGTAAATGCCTCCATTTTGAAAGACACTCTGTTACATAGATTCCACATAGGATCCCTAACCCTTATGACAGTGGTTATTTCCATTTCAAAAACAAACAAACAAACAAAAAACATTAAAAAAAAAAAAAAAACCCAGAGACTCAGTGAGAAGTAGCTTAACTAAGGTCACTTAACTAAGAAATGTGCAATCAGGATTCAAGCATCGACCTGACTCCAAAATTTGTCCATGTTTTCTCACACTCCAGCTGACAAACTCAAGAAGTCCTCTATCATAAGCGAGATGGGTATCACAGATTCTTTCTGTAATAAAAGTTTAACTAAGGCCCTGGTGTGATGACCTAGGAAGCAATGTATAGAAAGGCAATAGACTACACAAAATTTATGCATTCTTTTCAATTGACATAAATCTTGTACCAATTTTAACCAAAATTTTACAATCTATAAAAATGCACAGAATCAACACATTTATCAAAAAAAATTTCTATAGAGGGGCCAGTGCCGTGGCACAGTGGGTAGGGCCGCTGCCTGCAGTGCTGACATCCCACATGGGTGGTGCTTTGAGTTTCTGCCACTCCACTTCTGATCCAGGTCTCTGCTATGACCTGGAAAAGCAGTGAATGATGGCCCAGGTCCTTGGGCCCCTGCACCCATGCTGTGGGAGACCCAGAGGAAGTTTCTGGCTCCAGGCTTTGGATCAAGCCCAGCTTCTGCCATTGTGGCCATTTGGGGAGTGAACCAGCAGATGGAAGATCTCTCTCTGTCTCTCTCCTTTTCTCTGTATCTCTGTCCTTCAAATAAATAAATATTAAAAAAAAAAAAGTCTCATCGATCTAGGAAGTAGAATTTGCAGCATTTAAACCTCGCCTTTTTACTGACACCCAGGATCACAGTTCAGCGCACAGAGCAGTCTTGGTGTTACTAGAATGGACTTCTGGAAGACCTGGTTTAAAATCCTTTCGAGCTATGAAAACAATTACCTGTACTTCATCATCATTCTCCCTAGCCCGGCTTGAACAAGGGCAAGGACTATTAGGAAAGCAAGGCCGCAGAAGGCAGAGGCCTGTAGTAGTTCCCAGAGCAGCCCCATCAGCAGAGTCACTTGCAGAGGTGAAATCCACACGAAATGGGCCAGCGCAAGCCCCTGGAAAATGAAAGCACAGGAGAACAAGTGGCATTTTATCCTCTTCCTTGCAGATCAGACAATTTCGTATGAAAGAACATGAGCCCTGTGGACTTCTGCAATCCAACACCTCATGCTTCTGAGCACAGTGAAATCTAGGCATTCCTTACAGGAGCTCACAGCGATGTGCTAAAGCGTTCTCCACACAGCCTGGGTTTCCCCAAGGAACAAGTTTCAAATCACTGCATTTTTAAGTATGTTTTTATTTAGTGGAACTGATGCTGAATAGCTCAAGTATCATGTCCATAATTTATTTTCAATACTCATTTCTCTTGGGATAAAGCAAGAGCCATCATTTAGAACATAAAACAATGAAGAACTCAATCCAGACAACTACATAACTCTACTAACAGAGATATGCAGATTAAAACATGCCCAATCCAGCATAAATTGATTTAGTATTTGCTGTGAGTCCAATGTTATGTTAACTACTGGAAATGCAAAGATAAGTAAAACACATTTGTTGGCCGGCGCCGCGGCTCACTAGGCTAATCCTCCGCCTTGCGGCACCGGCACACCAGGTTCTAGTCCCGGTCAGGGCGCCGGATTCTGTCCCGGTTGCCCCTCTTCCAGGCCAGCTCTCTGCTGTGGCCCGGGAGTGCAGTGGAGGATGGCCCAAGTGCTTGGGCCCTGCACCCCACGGGAGACCAGGATAAGTACCTGGCTCCTGCCTTTGGATCAGCGCGGTGCGCCGGCCGCAGCGCGCCAGCCGCAGCGCGCCAGCCGCGGCAGCCATTGGAGGGTGAACCAATGGCAAAGGAAGACCTTTCTCTCTCTCTCTCTCACAGTCCACTCTGCCTGTCAAAAAAAAAAAAAAAAAACACATTTGTTGTCCCCAAGGACCTTGAGTGTATTTGTCACATAAGATGGCAGAGGACAAGAATTGCCCAGAGTATCATATTCAGCCAAAGTAAATAACCAAGTTAGAGTATTAAGGGGAAGCAACGTCTAATAAAGATTAAGTTCTGAAAATATTATTAACAGCAAGCTAAGGTGCTTTCGAGCTGGGAGGCTCCCTCAGGCTCAACTGGTTACCCAAGTTAGTTTTCTAGGTTTCCAAAAACAGGGAAGGGCAAGAGGGGTCCCACTTAACCACCTATAATTGTTATCGGACTTAGGAGAACTCCACCTTTGGGGATGTATGATTTATAACAACAATGCATAAGAGATTAAATCAGTAGGTACATACTTCATCAAATTTGTTCAGGTTGTTGGAAAGGAGACTAATAAGTTGCCCAATACTTATTTTATCTAGAACACGGCTTGACAGCTTTAAAGTCTAAAAGAAAAATGGGAAGTTAGGTGAGGTCAACAAGCAAAAAACAAATACATGTATAAGTAACACAACAACACAGCTGAGGAATTAGGTTACCATGCATGCATTTTTAGGATGAGACAGTGAAAATCATCTCCAGTTCATCCAGCTTAGTATCTCTCAGAGTTATGAATACGTCTCTCAACAGCAAGCATTATGCTGACGCATCTCTGATTATTCTATTTTCCAGCATACAGACAGGAACTATTTTTTTCCTTCATAGTAGGAATGATATTGTACTTAAATACCCATTTTTATAATGTAGAAAGTCTTTTTTGTTTTGTTTTGTTTTGTTTTGTTTTGTTTTGTTTCATCTTAAAGGATGAAACCAAAGCAGTACAATTTGAGATTAAAAGCTTAGCCTCTAATTTTTCATGCAATCCCATATAACTCAATTGAATAAAACCACAGTTAAAGGCAATACATGTATGTTATGAAAAACTGAAACATTAATTTAAGAAAAATTATATTAACAATACAAAATCTTAAGTTTTATAAAGAAAAATACAATGACTTACCCAAAATAGTTAAGCAGGTAAAGCAACTTTTATCTACTTACTTATCTATAAATTAACTTAAAAGTGATTAAGTAAATGAATTAACTATGATGATGAAAGATCACAATATTACTTTTCCTGTAAAATTTAATAGGAATTGATTTACCATTAGATGACTTTGATTGGAAAGTATCCATCTAATATTTGTTTCAACTGAATCCATCACATATTTATTGAGTATTTAGTAGACAAATCAAATAGATATACCTAATGTCTGAAGGACTATTATTGATTTGTTAAAACTTAAGTCTTGCCTTAAGGCAAACTAGTACACAAATAATTGAATAGAGGTGATAAATTAGTCAAGGGAAATAGAAAATAATAAGATACTGATTTGCACAGTACACAATGTATACATATATTGGAATATCACATAAGTATTTAAAATTTTTATTGTCAATTTTTAAAATTAAAAAGAAAAGAATAAGCTAGTTAGGAGAAAGTTCACACTTCTGGTTAGAAAAATCTTGAAAAATTCTATAGAGATGGATTTGGAATAATGAAAAATGTTTATATAAGTAGAGATGGAGAAGAAACCAGGGCATTTCATTCCAAAACAATGGCAGAATAACTCGAGAGGGCAAAATCCACTAAGCTGGATCCTACATGATTAAGAAACAAACTCAATCTCAGGTGACTTTCTGCACAGGGCTTACCAGATAGCTGTGTGCACAATAAGAACTCAGTATTCGTTAGTTACTTCTGCATTTTTGAAATGCACAGGCAAAGCTCAATTTTTTTGTATTGAAAATTTAAAGTAAGATGCTTCATAATTGCAGAATTTGGAATAAGGTAAAAAAAAGAAAAAAAAAAGAGTGCTCTATCACAAAATGTGGAACGTTGCAGGAAGGGTCCTATGCACCTGCTACAAAGATACAACAGGTCAGCTCTGGGATAGGGTGAGACTTGAGAAGGACCAAAGCAGAGTCACATGAAAACACAGTTGCATTCTTTGTTGGTGATGCCAAGGGAGGCCCAGTAAGTGTGGCTAGTGATGTAAAGCAAACTGGGTAAGAACACAGATGTTCCATGTTGAGAAAGACAAGATCGTATCTCACTTAACATCAACTATTCTCGCCCGGAAAGTACACATGTTGCTGTGTTTGTACTACCTGTTACACAAGGACTTGTTTACAAGCTAACCTTTTCTGTCTCACCTCCCTCGTAGCCTACTGCACCTCATGCCTTCCTCTTCCCATGTCACTCGCTTGGACTCACCACTGCCGTTCTAGTGTGTACTTCATTTTCTCTAATACTTTGGAAATCTCTCCATCTCAGGGACTGATTTATCTATTTTTAGCTTAATTTATTTATTTACTTACCTTTGGTATAGTTTGTGTACCAAGTTGGTCTTAAGTTTCCTTATCCAGAAAATACAAATAATAGCACTGACCCCATGGAGTTGTGGGCAGATACAATGAGACTGTGTAATTGAATCATTCAGAAGCTTGGTATGCATTATCCCTACCTATTAGTTGTCATTACGACATACACTTTTTAAAATATTTATTAAGTTAAATTCAACTTTCTTTGACATGCAAACTGTGTAGATTCTCTATCCTGAAGAATACCTAATAATTCCTTCAATTCTGTAAAATTTCTGCATCAAAACACAATTTTTGTTGATTGATCACCCATTTTCTCAGTACTTGTGATCTGAAGAAATTGTTTCTGAGGCAATTGGATTAAACTGTGAGCTCGATTTTTTTCATCTGCCTCCATAAAAGGTGTTTTGGAACAATAAAATGTGGTTATCAAGGTTTTACAGCACAATTGACCTTGTAAGTATATCATGAAGGTGTTATAGGTTAATTATTAGAGGTGAATTTCAGATCCACGTCACTTATAAGCTAAGTACATAATGTTTTTACACTGGAATAGGAAAAAATAGAAGAACAGTAGGGCAACATCCAAATAATTCGATCAAAACCACTTTCTGTGATGACTCAGCAGAGCCAAGTAGTCATTACTGGTATTTAATCAGGTTGAGGAAAGAATATGCCATTGAAATGACCTGAAATCATATTTATAAAGTAGCTAAATGTTCATTTGAATTCACCTAAATCATTCTTCAGTATCTTAGATTTTACCTTAGATAATATATACACACAAATGCAGAGTGTTTTTGTATTGTGTCAATGCATGTACTATTCCAAAAACTTTAAATTTGCAAGAGTTACAGGATGATAAAAATCCAACTCAAAATAGCTAATGGATATCACCACTTGTAACAGCTAGTTAAAATGGAAGCTTATTGCTTCGTTTATCACTAATAATTGTACATTATACCAGGACTAAGTACTTCAAAATTTGTGGATGACAGAATTAAAAGATGTTTGTCTTGCTGCAAAATAATTTTGAAATCCACACATAGTTTTTCATAATCCACATTTTCTGTGAACCATCTGAAGATCCCGTCATAATGTAAGGATTTCAAAAAACATTTGCACCAAAATAAACTTGTCTTTTAATTTCAATTTCTACAAACTTTTTGGAGCACCCTCATACTCTTGTTATTGAACATAAAGATACATGGTATTTAACCAAAAGTTGATATTTTGCCAATGACTTTTATGCAAACTTTGGGTATTATTTTAATAGAGAACCTGGATTCAAAAAAATTTGATAACATCACTAATGAAAAAAAAGAAACCTATAATACAGGCAGCTTACAGAACATGCTCAATAAAAAATAGTTAAAGTGAATTATTAAGGGAAATTAAAACTATCAATTAAAATTAATTGCAAACATCAATTAAACACTGATTGAATTAAAACCACTTTTTTTTTTTTAGCAGTGTCTTATCCTTTTACTTATCAGAACCTATTTTATGGCATTTAAAATATGTACCAAGGAGAATATACAGACCATGGAGACTGTGCAAGCAAGTCTTACCTTCTTATAAATCAAACTGAACATGGCTATTCTCATCTGCATTCCAATATGATGAAGACCAAAAATTGCTGGGTGTAGGAGTAGGGTCCTCACAACAAAGAGTAAGCACAGACCTATGCCCAGGTAAATGGCAATGGAGCGCTCCACCTTGTTGTCTGGATCATAGGAAGCTATGATTCGCCCCAATAGGAGAGGCTGTACGGCTTTGGTGACTTCCTGCAGAAAGTGAAGAGGAAAGAAATTAAAAATCACCTCTCACAATTTCATCTTTAGGGGAGTAAGCAAAATGCACTTACACAGAGGATCACATGATATATAAACTCCTGACACTATTTTTAATCTCTGAGTACTGTGAACTAAGATTTGATTTAGGATTATAGCAAAAGTCAGTGGGAGACAAGTTTATGTCTAAGGCATTTTTAACTAAAAAGTAATAGTGACCATCAAACAAAGGTGTTGTTTCTGAAATGGTGTGCTAATTAGTAACACTTCCAGAGCACAAAACAGCTTCTAAAATATTACCCATTTGATGTCAAAACAAATTTAGGGCTCAGAGTAGGCAGTATTATTTTTGCATTTTGCAGATGAAAAAATGGAGTTAAAAGAGACCTAGTGACTTGATGTCATTTCATAGAACTTGGAAAGTATTCTGAGATATGACGTTACTTTTGGAATGAACATCACTTCTCAAGACAACCAACCACGGAGAGAGGAGCCAGCAGCAGGAGGGAGGGCCATGCCAGCTTAACTGTATTTAAATGCTCCTTAGCTGTCTCGATGGGGTGGACATCAATGCAGCAGTTTGCTGCAGACTCACCTCAGGCCCTTTGCCCATGACTCATGGACTCCTCAAAGGCCTGATTCAAAGAGGGAGCACGGAAGCTGTGTTCTTCCAAATCTCTCACCAGGTCTTCCACCAACTACAAAGCCAAATTGCCCATCAAATTCACCACCACTTTTCTACAATATATAGAAATAGTTTTGAACCTGGGGATCTGAACTTGGGATGTCCAATTATTGCTCTTCTTGCTCAAATGCCTTCAGAAGGGAAAGACACATACTTCCCACCCCCGTTTTGTTCTTTTGTGACCTAGTGAAGAGGGGATCTGGAGCTAAGTCATGCCAGGAAACGGTGTTACGCCAACTGGGCCCATCCCAAATGCACATTGCTGAGCTTTAATGCATTGCCACCATACTGCCCAGGATTGCTCTGCTTCGCCTATAAGTTCACTTTTCTTTTCTATTTTATACATCTTGTTTAAACTTCAAGTGCCCAGTACTACAAGCTCCTCATTCTCAACAGATGACCATGCTTTCTACATCAACTTCATCCCTGCAAGGAGTCCTGACCTAGAGACAACTGTCACTGATTGATTGCTGGCTTTGTGTAGCTGCCCACTCTGTACTTCACATACAATACTTCATTTTTGAATTAACTGTGTAGACCAAAGAGCCACACACACACACACACACACACACACACACCCCTCAACCTTTACCTTTACAAAAGTTTTCAAACTAATCACAAACATGAAATACTATAGTACTCTCATTTCACATAGCCATATTTTAAATGCCAGTTTGAAATATAGCATAGCATTTTCTCCTTAAGAGAAAATTGCTTAACTTACTACCCAGATAGAACATATTAATAGTTTGTCCTAGCCTCTGAGGAGCGCTGCTTTCTTTTTATTTCTTTTTTTTTTTTTAAGATTTATTTACTTATTTGAAAGTCAGAGTTACAAAGTGAGAAGAAGAGATAGACAGAGAGAAATCTTCTAACCTCTAGTTCAGTCCCCAAATGGCCACTACAACCAGGGCTCAGCCAAATTGAAGCCAGGAGCTTCTTTCAGGTCTCCCACATGGGTGCAGGGGCCTAGAGACTTGAGCCATCCTCTGCTGTTTTCCCAGGTGCATTAGCAGGGAGCTAGATCTGGAGTGGAATAGCTGGGACTCGAACCAGCACCTATATGGGAAACTGGCACTTCAGGCAGCAGCTTAACCTGTTGTGCCACAGTGCTGCCCCTGAGCATTGTTTTTTAAAAAGAAAATAAGTAATACATTACTACTTACTGTGTATCAGTTTATGCATGCTTTGAACTTTTATTACATGGGTATTCATGTTTAGAAGATATAAATATGTCTACACACATATATAAGTATAGAGAATTGTTTCTGAGGTTTTAAATTCTATATACCTGACATTCTTTTTGTGCTTTTTCTTTTTTAATTTAACATTTTTTTGACATTTACCCCCACTGATACTTGCACAGCTGCTTCCTCTATTCTAAGTGCTGTTTAACTTGCCACCCTTTGCCACCGAAAGACCAGGTGTACTTTCGAATTATTCTACAGTGGTGCAGTTGGGTTGTTTCCACTCTGAAGCTGCATTACAAGCAGTGCAAGTGTTGGCCAGGCCATTTTTATAAAATTCCACTTATGCCTACCATATTTTCTCCAGAATGGACCATTTCATTTCAAAATAACTCCTTATACTAGGAAAATTTGCAGTTGAGATAAATCTTGGATTTAAAAGTATATATCTGCGCTACATTTTTTATAATGTGCTTACAGCGGCAATATTTCAACCTGAAAATTATTTTAGATTAATATTTCATCCTAGAATCTTTCTATATAATGCTGTTTTTCATAAACAAAGGTCAATATCACATTTACTTTGATTCCTCTTTCTATTAATAGTGGCTTTACAGCTGGCTAAAAGGCTCTCTTGAGCTGCAAGGCACTGGATGTATTATCCATGTTGGAAGTACCACCTGTGGCCATGAAGCAACAATCAGGGAGTATTGGTGTTTACCGGATAAAATTCCAAATGCAGCATCATTTCTTGTTTATTGAGAGATAATAACTGGAAGTGCATGAACTGTGAATGCACACACCGCATGAAATTAACTGCTTATATCATGATTAGCATGAACACTTTCTCCCTTATTCAGAACTCATTCCTCTACACACACACACACACACACACACACAGGCACTTCAAAAAGTTCACAGAAAATTGAATTAATGGATAAATTTATTATAGGGCTAGAATTTTTGAAATATGTACATAGTTTTTTCATAACATATGTTTTCCATGAAATATTTGAAGCCCCTCCTATACATGAATTTCAAAAATTTCTATCCCAGAATATTTTTATCTTTTACTTCCATTTTTGTACAAACCTCTTGAAGTGTTTTTGTATATATTTATACACACACACACAAACACACACACAGAAAGAAAGAAACAGAGACAGAGACAGAGGTGCCAGCGCTGTGGAGAAGGTTAAGCCTCCACTTACAGTGTTGGCATCCTATATGAGCACCGGTTCGAGTCCCAGCTACTCCACTTACCATCCAGCTCCCTGCTAAAGCACCTGGGAAAGCAGCTGAGATGGCCCAAGTTTTTGGGCCCCTTCACCCATGTGGGAGACACAGAAGAAGCTCCTGGCTCCTGGCTTTAGCCTGGCCCTGCCCCAGCCATGGCAGCCATCTGGGGAGTGAACCGGCCAATGGAAGCTTACTCTCTTTTTCTTTCTTTATCTCTCTCTCTCCTTCTCTTTCTCTGTATCTCTGCCTTTCAAATAAAATCTTTTTAAAAAGAGAGAGAGAGAGAGAGAAATATACAGGGAGACAGAGAACTCCTGAAAAATTACATCAAAGAATACAGAATCAGTGTCAACAATACATTGCAAAAAATAAGTATATAGATATTTCCAAAAAGCAACTCCTGTTTATGGAATGCTTAAAAGAACATTCTGAGAAAACAGGTAACTATTTTAGCAAATGAGCTGTAGCACAGACTTTTTAGTTAGAAATGTTCAGTCTTGCATAAGTTTGTTTTTCTTCCTGTTGATTAATTTGAACTAAAGTCTCTCATTGGATCTCCATTACATTTTTCCATAGCCTCTCATCTCTATCACAATAAACTCACTTGTTGAATTGTTATTTTGGCTGCAATTCATAGCAAAGCAATTAAAATGTGTATTAATCTGAATGGTATGCTTATTTTATAAACTTTCTTCACTGAGTTCATTGTTATCTTGCCTCAACCAAAAGAGGACATCATCATCTTTTGAGTGACAGTGGCTATTTCACAAAGACACTGGTGGTATCACGCTGGCAGGGCATATGTTCACAGAATAAAATGCAGTTGGTTTTTGGTAGAGAAAATTCCAATAGTAGGACCATCTGCAAATAGCCAACCAACATAAACTTCACCACCAAATAGAACTGTTACAATTCAAGGACAAAATTAGCTCTCCACACCCCACCCCTACTATAGTTTTTCCTAATCTCTTTTGAGCATCATGTTCTCTAATATTGACAATGGAACCATTTACAGATATCACCTGATTATTTTTTATTTGGAAAAGAAAACAATGGTAACTGATACCCAGCTCAATCTATGAAAAGGTCAAGCCATTACTAAAATCGCCCCAGGAGTGAATGAGAGAGACACGGTCCTGAATTCTCCATACACAACACCTCTGCACACCTTGCTGCTTAATTCTCCATACACAACACCTCTACACACCTTGCTGCTCTGTTTCAGGGGCTCAAGAAATCTCCTGTTTTCCACCTCATTAACTCCTAGCAGCAAGTTGAGCTTGCATGTATTGAGGATTATTTGAATATTTAGTAAAGGTTTCATTGGTTTTTATGACACACAGATGAAGATGGAATTCACTTAATGATTCACCTTGATAAGACAACTCTAATAACTAGGTTTAAAAATGTTAGCGTGACAGTAAAAGGAACACTGACTCCAGAGCCATGAGCCTCAGGTACCTGCACCAGCACCTTAATGACACTCTCTCTGTCACCTTAGTCACTTTCCTTCTCTGGACACTTTTCCTCACTCAGAAACTGAGACACAGGGAAAACTGATCATGAAGGTTCCATCCAGGGCTAACATCTCTGATTTTATGATCTGAGTCTTAAGAGTCGCATGGAGGAGATTAAGTGTTCCTTGGGTAATTATCCTGGCCCACATCCTGCCACGATTGCCCGTGTTTTTTATGCTGAGAGGAATGCAGGTCTGAATAATGTGAGTTCAGAGATCATACATGGGTAGAGCAAGTAAGGTTAGCAAATACTTCAAGTGACTGTATTTTTGGTGGGAATAATCAGTGCCCTGGGAAAAGT
Organism: Oryctolagus cuniculus; assembly: GCF_051225735.1. Classification (NCBI taxonomy): domain Eukaryota; kingdom Metazoa; phylum Chordata; class Mammalia; order Lagomorpha; family Leporidae; genus Oryctolagus; species Oryctolagus cuniculus. The sequence goes on along the minus strand of NC_142869.1, from coordinate 152,849,195 downwards.
TAGAATCCTGACAATACCTCCATGTTGTGCGTAGTCTCACACAGAACTTTCCAGATCAGAGCTCAAAGTCATTGTAAATGAGTATAAATTCTTTGACTCTCTCTTTGCTACCTGCATACAGAGAACAGCACCAGACATTTCTAGAGATGGAAAAGTCTGTTTTAGCTGGATCTTCAGCCCATGAAGAGAAGCTCAGTTGAAAATAGAAAATAGGACTCAGATTGTCAACTAAATTATATGAATAAGTCCTGATAACTTTATTTTAAAAATTATGGTTTCAAGCCTACAGCACAATTGTTTCTAATATAATTAGAATGGTTGAAGAATTTCCAAGGTTATAGTTTCTGTTGTGTGTGGTCACTTAATAAAACCATCATCATCATCTCCATTTGTTTTAAACATTCTTTAGGTCTTAATCCTAAGGAAATCTAGGACAGTTTAATACTGAGAAATCAATTAATAGAATACCAATAGACTACACAAAACTGCATGATTATTTCAATAAGGACTAATGGATTTGATAAATCTTTAATCTTTGTTTCTGATAAAAGTTCAGAATAAACTTGAACATAAAGATAACTTGTTACCCTGAGAAATAACTTCTCCTTCAAAATAACAATCATCCCCACCATTAATAAAACCCTAGAAGCTTTACCATTAAGGTAAGAAAAACAACAATAAGAATACTGGCTGTTAGGAAAATTCAACTCTTTCTGGTTGTTAAAGCAGCCCAACAAGAAAAATTATTGAGATATAAATATTGGAAAGAAACAGCAAGAAATATCATTATCAGCAATATGATTGTTCATATAACACATTTAATTGAATCCAGTGTTTACTAGATAGAGTTCAAAGATAAATATATTAAGGAAACAGATTTGTGTAAACCAAAAATAATTAAACAACTATCCCATTCATAATAACAATATAATAAAAGATGTTATAACACCAATAAGATAGAAAAAGAGATATGTTGCAGAGTACATGCATATTTCTCTAGAACATGTTTTATATAACATTACTAGAAGATATTTTAAAAGTCTCAAAGGAAGAGACTCAAAAGTTCCTACAAATAAAACTTGATTCTGCCAAGACTACATTCTCCTACATGTTATTTTATTATGTCATTTTCATCAAAATTCCAAATGAACATTTTGGAAGTAAACTTTTAGCATCATAAGAGCAGAGACCATCTATCTTAATTGTAGTGATAATGCCAACCTCATACACAACACTAGCACAGAGCATCTCCTCAACAAACATTCGTTGAGTCAGTGGATAAGATGATTCTAAATTTCACTTGGGAAAAATGAGTCTAATCAAAAAGCACTTAAGGAATAAGAATAATGTATGAGAGGATTTTCACTACTGGATATTACATGATGAAGCTATATTATTAGGTGGCATGACAAAGAAATAGACTAATTGATCTGTAAAGTCTAGAAATAGATCCAAGCACATGTAATATTTTCATATATAATAAAATATGTCATTTTAATTTAGTGGAAAAAGGTAATTAAGCAATAAGTGATAGAAAAACAATACATTTAGCTTTTAAAAATTAGCTATCTAACTCAGCAGACTCATAGAATGGCGGATGTCCTAAATAGCACTCTGGCCTCAGAATCAGCCCTAAAGGCACTCGGATCTGGCTGAAAAGCCCATGAGAGTATTTCAGGCATGGAAAGCCAAGACACTCTGGCAAAAAGATCTCTGTGAGTGAGATCCCAGTGGAAAGAACAGGTCTTCAAAGAGGGAGGTGCCTTTCTCTGAAGGGAGGAGAGAACCTCCACTTTGACTATGACCTTGTCTAAACAAGATAAGAGTCGGAGAACTCAAGGGGCTTCCATAGCCTTGGAAACTCATGACTGGTGCATAGGGAAATTACTGATGCCATAAACAGGAGTGTCAATTTGTAAAGTCAACAACAGGAGTCACTGTGCACTTACTCCTCATGTAGGATCTCTGTCCTTAATGTGCTGTACACTGAGGCTTAATGCTATAACGAGTACTCAAACAGTATATTTCACTTTGTGTTTCTATGGGGGTGCAAACTGTTGAAATCTTTACTTAATGTACACTAAACTGATCTTCTGTTAAAAAAAAAAAAAAAAAAAAAGAAACTATCAATTCCCAACTTGACTCTCACTGGGATTAAACATGACAATAGGTCTGATCTGATTTCATCATCATTTAAAAAAAATCATCTATTATTTTTCACTTTATGTTTCTGTGTGGGAACAAACTGTTGAAATCCTTACTTAAGGTATACTAAGCTGATCTTCTGTATACTAAGATAATCGAAAATGAATCTTGATGTGAATGGAAGGGGAGAGGGAGTGGGAAAGGGGAGGGTGGTGGGTGGGAGGGACGGTATGGGGGGGAAAGCCATTGTAACCCATGAGACGTACTTTGGAAATTTATATTCATTAAATAAAAGATAAAAAAAAAATTAGCTATCTATCTCATACATATATCAAAATGAATTCCAATGGATTAGATATTTAAATGTGAAAAATAAAAAAATAGGTATGTTCTTATATAATCTTTGGGTGGGGTGGACCTTTATGAAAATAGAATGTCAAAGCAGAAAACAAAGAGAGAAAGAAAATCAGATTTTCCAGCCAGTTTTTAAAAATTAAAAATTCTGATTGTTAAAAATAATCTAGGGACCAGTGCTGTGGTGTAGCAGGTAAAGCCGCCACCTGCAGTGCCAGCATCCCATATGGGCGCAGGTTCAAGTCCTGGCTACTCCACTTCCAATCCCGCTCTCTGCTATAGTCTGGGAAAGAGTAGAAGATGATCCAAGTCCTTGGCTCCTGCACCTACAAGGGAGAACCAGAAGAAGCTCCTGGCTCCTGGCTTCGGATCAGCCTAACTCCAGCCATTGGAGCCATTTGGGGAGGGAATCAGTAGATAGAAGACCTCTCTCTCTCTCTCTCTCTCTGCCTCTGTCTCTCTGTAACTCTGCCTTTCAAATAATAAAAATAAACAAACCTTAAAAAAAAATAACCTAAACCTCACCAGAAATAAAATTACAAGGTAAATGATAAGCTGGAGAAAATATTCTCTCATAACCAATAAGAAAAAGACAAATAAACCAAAATAAAAATATGAAAAAACAATTCACACACAAAAAGAAATATAAATGTAAACTGATATACAAAAACAGCTTAAACTCACATCCAACAGTAGCACAAGTGAAAATGATAATACTTTTCACTTAGTAATTCGGAAACATTTTTAAAATGATGATCCATGGGTAACGACTGAATTTTCATACTTTACTATTAGGCCAGTAAATCAGGTCAACTCCCCTAGAAGGCAATTTACTTGTATTTGTTCACTTAGAGTCTAGAAAATTTGTGAGGGTTTAGCTTTTAAAGGAATGTGTATTGAAGGACTAATTTTAGTAGTGAAAAAGTGGAGGTAATCTAAATTTTCAACAATATTTAAGAACTTACAAAGTAAATTTTGGTATAGCCACATGATTCATTAAGATGAGTAGGTAGAAAAATATCTAATGGGGGCTGGTGTTTGGCATAGCAGTTAAGACACCATGAGATGGGGCCGGTATTGTGGCATAGTAGGCTAACCCTCCACCTGCGGCTTGGGCAACCCATATGAGTGCCAGTTTGTGTCCCCGCTGCTTCTCTTCTGATAGAGCTCTCTTTGTGGCCTGGGAAAGCAGCAGAGATGGCCCAAGTGCTTGTGCCCCTGCCCCATGTAGGAGACCCAGAAGAAGCTTCTGGCTTCTGGTTTTGGATTAGCTCAACTCTCATTTGGGGAGTGAACCAGCAGATGAAAGACCCTTTCCCCCTTCTCTCTGTCTCTTGCGCTCTGTGTGTGTGTGTGTGTGTGTGTGTGTAAAGCTCTGCCTCTCAAATAAATAAATAAATAAATAATAAAGACACCATGGGATGTCCACATCTCAAATTGGAATACTTGGATCTGAGTCTTGGCTCCACTTCCAAGTCCAGCTTCCTGTTAATGCGCACCCTGAGAGACTGCAGGTGATAGCAGAAGTAGTTGCCTCCCTGCCACCCACACAGGAGACCTGGATTGAGTTCAAGGCTGCTGGATTCAGCTTCGCCCAGTCTTAACCATTGCAGGCATTTGGGCAGTGAGCTATCAGATGAGAACAAACTCTATTTCCTTGTTTTTCTTTCTGTGCCTCTAAAATAAATTAGAGAGCACTTTTTAAAAAAGAAAAGTAGATTTGTAATACATTATGTAAAGGAATGATCACCTCTCCTGTTTAAATATATACTCCACTGAGCAAGAGAGAGCTGTGAGGATAAACATCAAATTTATCAGTGAGAATCTGATTATTTTCATAATCAGTAAAAAAACCTACAAGAATAATAATGGAAGAAAGTGAACATGCATCCACCCAGAATTTAACCCAACAGTACCAGCTTAATGACTATAACACAGGCTCAGGATTCTGCTGACAACTACTGTCAAATTCTGGCTTATTTTGATTCACTAGACTCTGATGGGAACATTTGGCTTCATACAAATTGTTGAAGGAAGAGTTTTTCCATTTTAGCACAGAAAATACAAGTCTATTTACACCTGATCCACTGAAAAATTATTTAAGAGGCTCACTTTTAAATATTTACCTCATTTTACCAGAGTTTTGTAGTTTTTGCAAAAATACATGTACCTCATATGAAAAGGAATCTCAAAAATATATTCTTGAATCATGTTTTTTATTTAGTAACTATTTCAAAATGTTTTGCTTTTGGTATTTTCCTTTTAGTGTTTATGGATTTCATTATTGTTGGTAACATCTTCAATAGAAATATAAGCTATCTTCTCTATATTTCATAAGAAAAAGTGACAGGGGTTGGCACTGTGGCAGAGCGGGGTAAACCCACTGCCTGCAGTGCCAGCATCCCATATGGGTGCCAGTTCGAATGCCAGCTGTTCTACTTCTGATCAGGCTCCCTGTTAATGTGCCTAGGAAAGATGGCCCAAGTCCTTGGTTTCCAGCACCCCATGGGAGGCACCCACATGGGAGACAGAAAAGAAGCTCCAGGCTCCTGGCTTCGGATCAGCCCAGCTGCGGCTGTTCTGGCCATTTGGAGAGTGAACCAGCAGATGGAAAATCAATCAATCTCTCTCTCTCTCTCTCTCTCTCTCTCTCTCTCTGCCTCTGCCTCTGCCTCTCTGTAACTCTGCCTTTCAAATAAATAAATAAATCTTTTTAAAAAGTGACAGAATTTGCTGTGAAAGCAGCAATAATAGGTATAGTCCAGAAAATACAATGGAATATGTGTTTAAAGTACCATGCTTAATTTCTTAGGTAATATTTAGAATCAATCACTTTTTAACAATATTCTCCTGTATCCTGTAAAAATAAATTGTTGCTGTAAGACTTGCTTATAGCATATATAAAGTTACAAGTAAATAATATGGGTTTTATACACATTGGTAGAGAATCTACTTAAAATAAATACTAACAGCTAGATAATTATGTAGCACTGAAAATGTAGAGCATGTATTCTATATGGTTAACTCATTCAATCCTCACAACAACTCTATGAAATGCATGCTGTAATTATCTCCACTTTACAATAAAGAAACTGAGACAGAGAGAGTTTAAATAATTTGCCCAAAGTTATATAGCTTAAAAGTGGCAAAACTTGGAGTTGAGCTGAATGAGTGGACTTCAAAACCCCTCCTACGTTTCATAACCTTAAATTTTGATTTAATAACCTTAAATCAAAATGAAAATGTTATCACTGCATTCTCTCTCAGTGGATTACCCACCCAATCATGATAACCACTTCAATATCAACATAACACATCAAGCTCTAAGTTAATATCACTGTAATTTAAGATAAATGTCATTTCTCTGGGCCCCCATATCATGGACACATACTTTTACAAAAGGGAGGGATAGTAGAGATGGTACACAGTATTGTAGCCCTTCTTGTTGCATAGTTTAGAAAATTGAGGTCCAAGTGAATTCTTTGATTTCCCCAAATAATAAAATGCATTTGTGGCACTAAACCATACGCACACCTCAGTAGAGTTCAGAAAAAAAAGAAAAAAAAAAGATGGGACAACTTTGGACAAAACACATATTTGAGTGCATTACATAAATTTTAGTTGATCTTGCCCCTTCTTATTGGTCAGTTACTGTAAAATACAGATAGCTACAAGCATGAAAGGTATACCATGTTCCTACAAAGCAATGAGAGAACCCATTATGTCATCCCCTCATATCTAAATTGTAAAAACCATCAGCACAGGCAATTCCTAAGTTACAAATTGATTTTGTCCCACAATATCACATGGAAGAACAGGACATCAATTTTTCCCTTGAATATAATATTTTACTGAGCATGGTGTTGGCTTCAAAACACCAGTATAATGCAAAATGCTCTTGAAGAATCAGCCTGTTCCCATAGTGCCTGTAAAATTCTAACCAACCCATTTAGCAAAGTTTCTGCAGAAGATAATGGAATTTCTCCCTCTACTAAAGCCTAGGAAGTCAAACCAGAGAGCTCCTCTTGGCTATGGCTTGGCCTTCTCCATTCTCCAGTCATCCCATTCTCTCCCCTGGAGTCTTGGAGTGCTTGTTGCTGGTGGCAACAGGTATAAAGTTTACAGTTAGCAGGGCCAGCCCTGTGGCATAGCACATTAGGTCACTGTCTGCAACAACCACAACAGCATCCCATATGGGCACTGAGTTCGAGTCCTAGATGCTCTACTTCCGATCCAGCTCTCTGCTGACAGCCTGGGAAAGCAACAGAAGATGGCCCAAGTGCTTGGGGCCCTGCACCCACATGGAATATCCAGAAGAAGCTCTGGGCTCCTCACTCCTGGCTTTGTCCTGGCACAGCTCTGGCCACGCAGATATTTGAACCAGTAAATAAAAGATCTGTGTGTGTGTGTGTGTGTGTGTGTGTCCATCTCTCTCTCTCTTGTAACTCTGCCTTTCAAACAAGTAAATTTTAAAAACTACATCTTTAAAAAAATAGTTAATGGTTAGCATGGGAATTTCCAATAAAGCCCTAGGCAGGTCCCCTTCATCTTTGTTCAAGGGCTTCTCAGCGCAGTTTAGTCCAATGGTTTCTCTTTTCACAGCCACTATTCCTTCCAGTGGACTTCATTTTCTTCCACTACCCTCTCAGGTCCTGCTTCTCAAAGTGTGGCCCTCAGGCAAATGGCATTACCACTCAGAGTGCTCTTTGAACCACTGACTCTCAGTCCCCACCAAAACCCCTGGCGCCAGAATCTCAACCGGATTCCTAGGTGACTAGTACCCATATAAAAGGTTGAGAAACACTGGCTTTCTGTCATTCAAAGTGTTATCATCCCTTTTCTTACATATGTTCAAATATTATCATTAAGAAAGGAAATCAAAGTAAAAAGTTCTGTCTTTGTATGCCACCCCCAATGCACTTGAATATTCAGTAGACATGCTGGTGCTTCTCTCTCTCTGGTTCTTAGCCCTAACTGTACAATTAGAATCACCTAGGGAGCATTTCAAGAATAAGACTATCCCAGATCCCAGACAATTAAATTATGTCAACTAGGGTCTAAAGACTGAAGAAAAAATCCCTTACATTTCAAAGAAGAAATCTAAGCACCATGAACTTCCAAGTGTTCTTGTCACAAGAACTGGTGCGGCATGTGTGTTGCACATAGGGGATCTAGAAGGGAGTAGAACTACTGAGGGTATAGGCAGGTACAGGTAGTGCAGTGTGCAAGTCACAGCTGGGGTTAGGAGGAGCAGCTGGATATGGAGGAATGTGAGAGAGGCAGCCCACAGGGAGCCAATCTCAGGGAAGACACACACAAGTCAAAGTGCCTAAGGCAGGGACTATCTGTGTGCAGAATTCCCCAAAACGTTTGTGTTCAAATGCCTACCTTACATTTTTGTGCAAACATAAGGGACAAAGATTTTCCTTTGCGATACAGACTGTGGGATCTGACAGTGAGAACACTGGTAATATGCATACCCGCTTGTTTCCTTCAAGGCCTTAAACTTCTTGGAATGTAATGAAGAAAGATAGCTGACCCCAGTGGCACTGACATGTGTCTTAATTTGAGGGTGGGAACATGCCCAGAGCTGTCTAGGAACAGGAACACTTTTGAGTGAATGAACACTCATGAATTTTTTTTAGTAAGTGCCTTAGGATGATCATATTCTCCCAGGAATGCGCTTACGGAATTCCCTCTACTTAGCTTCCCCAGACTATCCTTAACTGACTCCTACACTACGTTTTCCAACAGCCAGCATCTCCTTTATGCTGGGAGTTCTTAAATGTTAACAATGATGTTGTATCTGGCAGTGGAGTCAGATGAAGAAAAAACAAATGTCTAGTTAGTGGTGAGAAGCCATAGCTAATATGATTTAGAATTACATCAGTATCACAGAGACTAAGTTCCTTCGTGGTGGCATTTCCTTTTTCTTAACCTTTCACAGTTACTAGCAAATTTTATCTTATTCTCAGTGCTGAAACCAGCCAAATGGCTTTTTACACCACAATCATGATTTAGACAGATGAATTACGGATAGACATTCTGAAAGTAAGTCCACATAGTTCAAAGCATGGAATTATAGCAACTTCAAGGATCCCTGCTCATTTATCCTTGCTTGTTGAATGGAAAGAAGGAATTCCCAGAAATAATAATGTAAATAGTATGGCATTGACGTCACTTATTTAAAAGGTTACAGGTCGTATTAAAGCAGCTAAATTTTCTCCTCTCCTTGTGAGGAACAGTAAGAACACAGTTGAGAGATCAGGTGCACTGAGCAACTGAGCTCATCTAAATAACCACTCGGTTACCTAAATCCTGTGAGACAGACTTTTCACCACTTGCACTTCTGCAAACTGCATGGCCTCAGCAAGGTCTCTGCTCTGCAACAAGGGTGAAAACCTCACCGAATCACCACACGCATGCCAGTCTCGGGGTTCAGTTCCCTCTGTGCCTTATCACCAAACATTACAGCTGCTTTCCCAGTGAAGGCCTTTGTCCACCAACAGCTGCTTACCAACAGGAGATGAGACTGCCTTTCTAGCTGCTGGTTTGAGAGCTGTGAGCTGGGGCCGAGTTTAGCCCAGCAGGGCCTCTTCCCTGAGCCCCACACAGGGATCATTAGTTACCATGAAAGGCTTTAAGATCCTTTTGGCTGGGATCTTTTCAGTCTTCAGAAGCTTAATAACAACCTAGTCCTTCTCCATACCTATTCCATTCTCCTATCCATTAATTTTGCCTATCTGGTTTGACACTTAACCCTATTGACTCTTGGGTGGATTTTACACAGCTCCTTCCCAGGATTTAAGCAAATGAGAAGATTCTGATTGGTTTCCTTGCACTGCTACCTCCTGTAAGTTTTCTGCTGATTTGCATCTGAAGTGTCATTATAAACACAGTTACATAGACATTGCAATCTAGTATACTACAACAGCCATAGGCAGTGGACCCAAGAGACTGGGTATTATTCTAATTTATCATATGCTTTAAGTTCATGGAAAATGGAATTTAAAAATTAGCTTATGGCGGAGTTCAGCCTAGCAGTTAACACACCTGCCTCCCTGACAAGAAGACCTGGGATCTATTCCTGACTCCAGCTTCCCACCAGTGCTGACTGTAGGGGCAGTAATTGGGTCTTGGATTGCATTCCCAGTTCCTGGCTTTGGCTCCAGCCCAGCCCAGGATGTTGTGGGCACCTGCAGAGTGCAATGGCAGAAAGGTCTTTCTGTTGCTCTCTTTCAGCCTCTCAAACAGATGAGATTTTCAAAAAGGCATTAATTTTGGTATATATGGATTTCAAAATATTTTGCACCAAAATAAAATTATACGAAAATTTCATTTTTTCACAAACATTTTGAAGATTTTCTTCCAGATTATATGTGTGTGTACATGTGTGTGTATGTATGTACATATACATGAGAAAACTTCCAAAAGTTCATGGAAAAATAAAATTTAAAAGAAAAGTTTCTTTTAGTGGAAAAAATTTGGAAATTCACATGTTTTTTAATAATACACATTTTCATGAACTTTCTGAAAGCTCCTCACATATACATATGATACGTTGACTAATAGATCCATATGTGTTTATACATATATAGTACAAATTGTCATATATTTAGATTTATTTTAAAAGTCAGAATTTCTTTCAGAAGATTACTGAAAGCATTGGAAAATACTTGGGACCTAATTGTTGTCATATTTGTCAAGATAAATGTTAAAGGGGCTGGCGCTGTGGCATAGCAGGTAAAACCGCCACCGCCTACAGTGCGTGCTGCTCCACTTTCCATCCAGCTCTCTGCTACCACCTGGGAGAGCATCAGAAGGTGGCCCATGTGCTTGGGCCCCTACACCTGCATGGGGAACCCAGAGGAAACTCCTGGTTCCTGGCTATGGATTGGCCCAGCTCTGGCCTTTGTGGCCATTTGGGGAGCAAACCAGCAGATAGAAGACCTCTTTCTCTCTCTCTCTCTCTCTTTCTCTCTCTGGTTCTGCCTCTATGTAACTCTGCCTTTCAAATGAATAAATAAATCCTTTAAAAAAAAAAGCCAATCCATTCTTAAAAAAAAAAAGATAAATGTTAAATGGATATTTCCTAGAGTTCGTGGGCCAATATCCTTAAAGCATTTCTTTGGTGAACATTGTGGCACTGATAATTCCCTGGGGCATCAAGACCAATACCAACACAATACAAGTCAGACCGTACTGTACATTGCACCCCCAAGAAACATATTGTGCACAGTCTTTACTCAAAGACTAAACAAGTTTAAACTTGTCAATTCCTCTTAGAGATTTCAACCAAGCATTCAACATGATGCCCCGATGAGGTAGAAAATAAGAGATCTGGGTCACATTTGACTGCAGCTGAGGCACTGAAATGCTTCAAGCCTGGTTTCCAGGCCTATTGCTGTCTTCAAACTGATAAAGACACAGGTTACTGAGAAAATACACATAAGAATACCTCACTGCTCAATTTTTAAATATCGCTATTTTTATTTGAAATCACTGTTTGCAGACATGATTTCAAAATACTACAAATATAGTATTATATACAAATATACTATTACTATAAATAATATTATTTTATTATATTATAAATAATATTAAAAATACTACAAATATAGTATTATGTACAAATATAATATTTGGCTGGATTTGACATAATTCTTGACATTCTCCTGTTGAATACAGGGAAAGAAAAGCACCAATAATATTACATGCTAGTAAGACAACATGATTTGGACTCATGACAGACAGAAAATGATTCTTTTAAAGCCAGCAGTTCATTTTGCTGACCCCATCTTAAGATGTAAATCACAACCTGTGTTCTAGAACATCCTAGTTGCAATGGATTTTTTTTAACTGAACTTTACTCAAGTTCTTGCTGGTTGTTTTGTGTTTGGAGTTGGATTAGTACTTTATACCTTTATACCTGTTCACCAGATTATGCTAGTCCTTCTGTAATCATAAAATGAATACAATTAAGTTATCCATGATTAATTTATAATTGAGATCCTTACCCCTAAATATAATAAGATTCCATAGAACATAAATCTCCAGAAAAAGCACCTCCGAAGGGCATTAATGAGCTTGGGTTTTTTCTTTGAAGCCAGCTCTCTATCCCATTCTCTGCAAAAGAACAAAAAGTGGGACCAATAAGTTGAATGTGCAAATATTTGAGTTGCCCTGTTTCCCTTAATACAGTTTGGTTCACACAAGTATATCCAATGAGATTAAACCAAGTGATTGCAGAGACAAAACCTTATGGAGACTCCAACAGCAATTGCTCAGCCAGAGAAAGTAGCAGAATTCAATGCTATGCTGTATGTCGCTCTGCAGGGATTTAGCTTCATGAAAGGACCACATTGTACACAGTAAAGAAAAGTGCTGAGATTCTTAAGAGCAATGAAAATGATGGACAAATAAAGCATAGCTCAAGCAAACACACACACTGCTGTGCTTACAACTAGATGAAAAACAATCAATGGATAGATAGGCCAGCACCACGGCTCACTAGGCTAATCCTCTGCCGGCACCCCAGGTTCTAGTCCCAGTGGGGACGCCGGTTCTGTCCCGGTTGTTCCTCTTCCAGTCCAGCTCTCTGCTGAGGCCCGGGAAGGCAGTAGTAGATGGCCCAAGTGCTTGGGTCCTCCACCCGCATGGGAGACCAGGAGGAAGCACTTGGCTCCTGGCTTCAGATCGGCACAGCATGCAGCGCCGGCCGTGGCAGCCATTTGGGGGGAGAACCAACGAAAAAGCAAGAGTTTTCTCTCTCTGTGTCTGTTTAACTCTGCCTGTCAAAAAATAAAATAAAAAAATAAATATTCTAGATCTACCCCCACCCCTACCACTCTATCCCATGATCTTTATCTGTTTAGAACTTTGGCAGATTTTATAAGATTTAACTGTCAAACCAAAAACCAGTGAAAATGCCTTGTGGATTTTTCTGTGATTTAACATGAAAAAAACCTGTCAGACTTGGTATTTTAAAGTGGAGATATGGAAAGTGGTGCAGCCACTGTGGCAGATAGTATGGAGAGACCGCAGAAATATGAGAATAGACCTACATATAACCCAGCCATCCCACTCCTAGGAATTTACCCAAGGGAAATGAAATCAGCATATGAGAGAGTGATCTCTACTCCCATGTTCACTGCAGCACAGCTCACAATAGCTAAGATATGGAATCAACCCAGATGCCTGTCAACTGCTGGCTGGATAAAGAAATTGTGGTATATATACAGTATGGAGTACTACTCAGTTGAAAAAAAATGACATCCTCTCTTTTGCAACAAGATGGATGCAACTGGAAACCATTACACTTAGTGAAATAAGCCAGTCCCAAAAAGACAGATATCATATGTTTTCCTTGTTCATGGTAACTAATAGAGTACCTGAAATGTAATGTATTGGAGTGAAATAGACATTTTGAGATTTTATGATTGTTTACAGACCTTGCCTCTTCCATAGAGGAACAGTGTTTTGTTTTATTTTGTTTTTTCCTCTTTATATTCTTCATTGAACTCTTTTACTTAGTGTAGGATTAATTATATAATGAATAAGTAAACTGAAAACAAATCTTTATAAAAATAAGAGTATGAATGTCAGAGGCAGGAGGAGGAAGGGTTGGAGCATGGGCAGGAGGGAGGGTGGGGGGTAAGTGTCACTATGCTCCTAAATATATATATATGAAATACAGGAAACTTGTGTAACTTAAATAAAATTTTAAAAAAAGAAAAAAATAAATTAGCATTCATTAGAATTTAGATACTCAACACTTTATATTATTACTCTGAAGTTGTTGATAGTGCTGTAATGAATTTTGTTTATATATTTTATCTCTCTAGCAATTTTACATTTTTTATATAATATCAGTCATTTTATATTCAATAATTCAGTCATTCAACAAACATTTATTGAAGATAAGTTATATGCTAGGCTGACCCTACTCATTTTTTTAAAAAAGATTTATTTATTTTTTATTTATTTCAAAGGCAGAGAGAGCAGGAGAGGGGAGGAGGAGAGGGAGAAAGAGATGTCTTCCATCTACTGTTTCATTCCCCAAATGGCCACAAGGGCCAGGCCAAAGCCAGAAACTAGGAGCTTCTTCCAAATCTCCCAAGTAGGTACAGGGGCCCAATCATTTGGGCCATCTTCTGCTGCTTTCCAAGGTACATTAGCAGGGAGCTGGACTGGAAGTGGAGCAGCTGGGTCTCAAACCAGTGCCCATATGGGATGTTGGCATCACGGGAGGTTCAACCTTCTATGTCATAATGCCAGCTCTCTAGACCCTACTCTTGGCCAGTGGGAATACACCCATCAAAAAGATCAAAATTTTAAAAATATTCATGATTTGATGGCACTTAAACACACCAAGTGCTCAGTAATAATAGTTGGCCCTTGATTGTATAAAGATGATCAACTACTTCTACTAGCCTAATTCTTTGATTGAAAAAATAAGATTTAATATCTTACTTTGCCTTGGAAATGTCAAAGGGAATGTATTTAACGGAAATAACACAAATTTCATGTCAATTCAACCTTTTTATTTTGGTGCAGTAATTTAGTAACTTCTTTCTTCTGTTTTATAAATTATTTACTTATCTGAGAGGTAGACAGGGAGAAAGAGAGAAAGGGTTCCCGTCTCTTGTTTCAGTCCTCAAATGTCCACAAGGACCAGGGCCTGATCCTGGAGCTGGGAACTCAATCCAGGTCTCCCAAATGGGTGACAGAATCCCAATTACTGGAGTCATCACCCTGCCTCCCAGGGGTTGCATCACTAGGATGCCAGAATCAGGGGTGGAGCCAGGAATTGAACTCAAGCACTCTGAAGTGGCACATAGAAATCTTAACTGCTAAGCCAAACACTTACTCTCTCTTGTCTTTTTCCTCTCACAGCCTCTCCCCTTCACCTGGTATCAGATCCTGTGCTGCTGCCATAGACCCAGTTTAGCTCATGCATAAATCCAGAGGCTGAGCATGGAACACAAGGGACTCACAGGTCTCTAGAAAGGCAGGCAGTACAGATCTGGGTTGGAATCAGGGCTCCATCATTCATTACTTGACAACTTATATCATCTCTCTGAGCCTCAGTTTGCTCTTCTGTAGAATGGAAGCAATCACACTTCCCTCCCAGAAATACTTTACCTGGCATATAATAAGCATTACAAAATAGGAATTTTTTTACATTTTGTAAAATGCCAATAGTTATTACCTTAAGATTTTTCTAGAAGTACATTTGTTTTCATATATTAAAATTCTGGCTGGCTGTGTGGTGTAGCCAGTAGAGCTGCCGCCTGTAGTGCTGGCATTCCATACGGGTGCTGGTTTTTGTCCTGGCTACTCCTCTTCTGATCCAGCTCTCTGCTATGGCCTGGGAAAGCAGTGGAGGATGGCCCAAGTGCTTGGGCCCTGCACCCGCATGGGAGACCAGGAGGAAGCACCTGGCTCCTGGCTTCAGATCAGCCTAGCTCTGGCCGTTATGACCCTTTGGGGAGTGAACCAGTGGATGGAAGACCTCTCTCTCTGCCTCTCTGTAATTCTGCCTTTCAAATAAATAAATAATCTTTAAAATCAAATTGGAAGCAAACATATATATGAGCTGTCTTCAAAAAGTTTGTGCAAAATGTATATTAAGGAAAAACTGTGCATGGTTTTCAAAATTTTTTGCACCAAAACAAATTCATTCCTTAACTGCATTTTTCCATGAACTTTTTGAAGTACCCTCATAATTTGCTTCATAATATTACTTCAGTGTTCACAAAATCCATCTCATATCCTTTATTTTTTTTTTTCCTGTTCAAGTCCCTTGCCCATTTCTTTTTTTTTTTTTTTTTTTTTTTTTTGGAAGGAGGCTTGCACTTTGTTTAATGGTTTCTTTTTTTTTTTTATCTTTTATTTAATGAATATAAATTTCCAAAGTACGACTCATGTGTTACAATGGCTTCCCCCCCATACCGTCCCTCCCACCCACAACCCTCCCCTTTCCCACTCCCTCTCCCCTTCCATTCACATCAAGATTCATTTTCGATTATCTTAATATACAGAAGATCAGCTTAGTATACCTTAAGTAAGTATTTCAACAGTTTGCTCCCACACAGAAACATAAAGTGAAAAATAATAGATGATTTTTTTTAAATGATGATGAAATCAGATCAGACCTATTGTCATGTTTAATCCCAGTGAGAGTCAAGTTGGGAATTGATAATTTCGTTTTTTTTTTTTTTTTTTTTTTTACAGAAGATCAGTTTAGTGTACATTAAGTAAAGATTTCAATTGTTTGCACCCCCATAGAAACACAAAGTGAAATATACTGTTTGAGTACTCGTTATAGCATTAAGCCTCAGTGTACAGCACGTTAAGGACAGAGATCCTACATGAGGAGTTAAGTGCACAGTGACTCCTGTTGTTGACTTTACAAATTGACACTCCTGTTTATGGCATAAGTAATCTCCCTATGCACCAGTTATGAGTTTCCAAGGCTATGGAAGCCCCTTGAGTTCTCCGACTCTTATCTTGTTTAGACACGGTCATAGTCAAAGTGGAGGTTCTCTCCTCCCTTCAGAGAAAGGCACCTCCCTCTTTGAAGACCTGTTCTTTCCACTGGGATCTCACTCACAGAGATCTTTTTGCCAGAGTGTCTTGGCTTTCCATGCCTGAAATACTCTCATGGGCTTTTCAGCCAGATCCGAGTGCCTTTAGGGCTGATTCTGAGGCCAGAGTGCTATTTAGGACATCTGCCATTCTATGAGTCTGCTGAGTATCTCACTTCCCATGTTGGATCACTCTCCCCTTTATTTATTCTATCGGTTGGTGTTAGCAGATACTAGACTTGTTTATGTGCTCCCTTTGACTCTTAGTCCTTTCATTATGATCAATTGTGAACTGAAATTGATCACTTGGAATAGTGAGATGGCATTGGCACATGCCACCTTGATGGGATTGAATTGGAATCCCCTGGTATGTTTCCAACTCTACCAATTGGGGCAAGTCAGCCCGAGCATGCCCCAAATTATACATCTCTTCCCTCTCTTATTCCCACTCTTATGTTTAACAGGGATCACATTTCAGTTAATTTTCAACACTTAAGAATAACTGTGTGATAATTACAGAATTAAACCAGTCATATTAAGTAGAACAGACAAAAAAAAATACTATGAGGGATAATGTATTAAGTTGTCCATTAGCAGTCAGGGCTATGCTGATCAAGTCACCATTTCTCATAGTGTCCATTTCACTTCAGGAGGTTTCCTTTTTGGTGTTCAGTCAGTTGTCACCGATCAGGGAGAACATATGGTATTTGTCCCTTTGGGACTGGCTTACTTCACTCAGCATGATGTGTTCCAGATTCTTCCATTTTGTTGCAAATGACTGGATTTCGTTGTTTCTTACTGCGGTATAGTACTCTAAAGAATACATATCCCATAATTTCTTTATCCAGTCTACCATTGATGGGCATTTAGGTTGGTTCCAGGTCTTGGCTATTGTGAATTGTGCTGCAATAAACATTAGGGTGCAGACCGCTTTTTTGTTTATCAATTTAAACTCCTTTGGGTAAATTCCAAGGAGTGGGATGGCTGGGTCGAACAGTAGGGTTATATTCAGGTTTCTGAGGAATCTCCAGACTGATTACTATAGAGGCTTGACCAGTTTGCATTCCCACCAACAGTGGGTTAGTGTCCCTTTTTCCCCACATCCTCGCCAGCATCTCTTGTTGGCAGATTTCTGTATGTGAGCCATTCTAACCGGGGTGAGGTGAAACCTCATTGTGCTTTTGATTTGCATTTCCCTGATTGCTAGTGACCTTGAACATTTTTTCATGTGCCTGTTGGCCATTTGGATTTCCTCTTTTGAAAAATGTCTATTGAAGTCCTTGGCCCATCTCTTAAGTGGGTTGTTGGTTTTGTTTTTGTGGAGTTTCTTGATCTCTTTGTAGATTCTGGTTATTAACCCTTTATCTGTTGCATAGTTTGCAAATATTTTTTCCCATTCTGTCGGTTGTCTCTTCACTCTCCTGACTGTTTCTTTTGCAGTACAGAAACTTCTCAATTTGATGCAATCCCAATAGTTGATTTTGGCTTTGACTGTCTGTGCCTCCCGGGTCTTTTCCAGAAATTCTTTGCCTGTGCCAATATCTTGAAGGGTTTCTCCAATGTTCTCTAATAACTTAATGGTGTCAGGACGTAGATTTAGGTCTTTAATCCACGTTGAGTGGATTTTTGTGTAAGGTGTAAGGTAGGGGTCTTGCTTCATGCTTCTGCACGTGGAAATCCAGTTTTCCCAGCACCATTTATTGAATAGACTGTCCTTGCTCCAGGAATTAGTTTTAGATCCTTGATCAAATATAAGTTGGCTGTAGATGTTTGGGTTGATTTCTGGTGTTTCAATTCTGTTCCATTGGTCTATCCATCTGTTTCTGTACCAGTACCATGCTGTTTTGATTACAACTGCCCTGTAGTATGTCCTGAAGTCTGGTATTGTGATGCCTCCGGCTTTGTTTTTGTTGTACAAGATTGCTTTAGCTATTAGAGGTCTCTTGTGCCTCCATATGAATTTCAGCATCATTTTTTCTAGATCTGCGAAGAATGTCTTTGGTATCTTGATTGGGATTGCATTGAATCTATAAATTGCTTTTGGGAGAATGGACATTTTGATGATGTTGATTCTTCCAATCCATGAGCATGGAAGATTTTTCCATTTTTTGGTATCCTCTTCTATTTCTTTCTTTAAGGTTTTGTAATTTTCATCGTAGAGATCTTTAACGTCCTTGGTTAAGTTTATTCCAAGGTATTTGATTGTTTTTGTAGCTATTGTGAATGGGATTGATCTTAGCAGTTCTTTCTCATTCATGGCATTGCTTGTGTATACAAAGGCTGTTGATTTTTGTGCATTGATTTTATATCCTGCCACTTTGCCAAACTCCTCTATGAGTTCCAATAGTCTCTTAGTAGAGTTCTTTGGATCCTCTAAGTACAGAATCATATCGTCTGCAAAGAGGGATAGTTTGACTTCTTCCTTCTTGATTTGTATTCCTTTGATTTCTTTTTCTTGTCTGATGGCTCTGGCTAAAACTTCCAGAACTATGTTAAATAGCAGTGGTGAGAGTGGGCATCCCTGCCTGGTGCCAGATTTCAGTGGAAATGCTTCCAACTTTTCCCCATTCAATAGGATGCTGGCTGTGGGTTTTTTATAAATTGCTTTGATTATATTGAGGAATGTTCCTTCTATACCCAATTTGCTTAGAGTTTTCATCATGAAAGGGTGTTGAATTTTATCAAATGCTTTCTCTGTATCAATTGAGATAATCATATGGTTTTTCTTCTGCAGTCTGTTAATGTGGTGAATCACATTGATTGATTTGCGAATGTTGAACCATCCCTGCATACCAGGGATGAATCCCACTTGGTCTGGGTGGATGATTTTCCTGATGTGTTGTTGTATTCTATTGGCCAGAATTTTATTGAGGATTTTTGCGTCTATGTTCATCAGGGATATTGGTCTGTAATTTTCTTTCAGTGCTGCATCTTTCTCTGGCTTAGGGATTAAGGTGATGCTGGCTTCATAGAAAGAATTTGGGAGGATTCCCTCTTTTTCGATTGTTCTGAATAGTTTGAGAAGAAATGGGATTAGTTCTTCTTTAAATGTCTGGTAGAATTCAGCAGTGAATCCATCTGGTCCTGGGCTTTTCTTTGTTGGGAGGGCCTTTATTACTGTTTCAATTTCTGTTTCAGTTATGGGTCTATTTAGGTTTTCGATGTCTTCATGGTTCAATTTTGGTAGATTGCATGTGTCCAGGAATCTATCCATTTCTGATAGGTTTTCCTGTTTGCTGGCATACAGGTCCTTGTAGCAATTTCTGATGATTCTTTTTATTTCTGTGGTGTCTGTTGTTACATTTCCTTTTTCATCTCTGATTTTATTGATTTGGGTCTTTTCTCTTCTTTTTTTAGTTAGTTGGGCCAATGGGGTGTCAATTTTGTTTATTTTTTCAAAAAATCAGCTTCTCGCTTGGCTGATTTTTTGTAATGTTTTTTTTGGATTCAATCCTGTTAATTTCCTCTCTGGTTTTAATTATTTCTCTTCTCCTACTAGATTTGGGTTTGGTTTGCTGCAGTTTTTCTAGGTCCTTGAGGTGCGCTGAAAGCTCATTTATTTGGTACCTTTCCAATTTCTTGGTATAGGCACCTATTGCTATAAGTTTGCCTCTCAATACTGCTTTTGCTGTATCCCATAAGTTTTGATATGTTGTGTTGTTGTCTTCATTTACTTCCAGAAAGTTTTTGATTTCTCTTTTGATTTCTTGAATGACCCAGTGTTCATTCAGGAGCATGTTGTTCAGTCTCCATGTGTTTGCATACTTTCTGGGGTTTCCTGAGTTGCTAATTTCCAGCTTCATCCCGCTGTGGTCTGAGAAGCTGCATGGTATGATTCTAATTCTTTTAAATTTGCTGAGACTTGCTTTATGGCCTAGTATGTGATCAATCCTAGAGAAGGTTCCATGCGCTGCTGAGAAGAATGTGAAGTCTGTAGATGTAGGGTTGAAAGTTCTGTAGATATCTGTTAAATCCATTTGGGCAATAGTGTCAATTAAATCTGCTGTTTCCTTGTTGATCTTCTGTCCGGATGATCTGTCTATTTCTGAGAGTGGAGTATTGAAGTCCCCCAGTACTATTGTATTGGAATCTAAATCTCCCTTTAAGTCCCTTAACATATCTTTTAAATAGACCGGTGCCCTGTAATTAGGTGCATATACATTTATAATAGTTACATCTTCCTGTTGAATTGATCCCTTAATCATTATATAGTGTCCCTCTTTGTCTCTCTTAACAGTTTTTGTATTAAAGTTTATTTTGTCTGATATTAATATGGCTACACCTGCTTTTTTTTGGTTTCTGTTGGCATGGAATATCTTTTTCCAACCTTTCACTTTCAGTCTGCATGCCTCTTTGTTAGAGAGATGTGTTTCTTGTAGGCAACAAATAGTTGGGTTGTGTTCTGTGAGCCAGTCAGCCAAACGGTGTCTTTTAACTGAAGAATTCAGACCATTAATGTTCAATGTGACTATTGATATGTAGTGACTTTGCCCTGCCATTTTCCCGGAAATATTTTCTAGTATATGCTTTGAGCTTCCCATGCTCTTTTACTGGTAGGTGTTCTTCCTTTCCCTTCTTTCATATTGATGGCCGTGTTTCTGTGTTTCTGAGTGTAGCACATCTTTAAGTATCTTTTGCAGGGCCGGACGAGTGGCCACAAAGTCTTTCAATTTCTGTTTGCTATGAAAGGTCTTTATTTCACCTTCATTCACAAATGAGAGCTTGGCAGGATATAATATTCTGGGCTGGCAATTTTTCTCTCTTAGCACCTGTGCTATGTCTCGCCATTCCCTCCTAGCTTGTAGGGTTTCTGATGAGAAGTCAGCTGTGAGTCTGATTGGAGATCCTCTGAGAGTAATCTGACGTTTCTCTCTTGCACATTTTAGGATCTTTTCTTTATGTTTCACTGTGGTAAGTTTAATTACCACGTGTCGTGGTGAGGATCTCTTTTGGTCATGTTTATTGGGGGTTCTATGAGCTTCCCGTACTAGGATATCTCTGTCCTTCTCCAAACCTGGAAAGTTCTCTGCTAGTATCTCACTAAAAAGGCCTTCCAATCCTTTCTCTCTCTCCATGCCTTCAGGAACTCCTAGAACTCGAATGTTGGTTTTTTTAATAGTATCCTGTAGATTCCCAACAATATTTTTTAGGTTTCTAATTTCCTCTTCTTTTCTTTGGTTTGACTGTATATTTTCCTGTGCTCTATCTTCTAAGTCCGATATTCTCTCTTCTGCTTCACCCATTCTGTTTTTAAGGCTTTCTAATGTGTTTGTCATTTGATCTATTGAGCTCTTCATTTCATTTTGATTTCTCATCACTATAACACTTTCCTGTTCTACTAGTTTCTGAGTTTCATTTTGACTCTTCCTTAAAATTTCATTTTCACGAGAGAGATTTTCAATCTTGTCCATTAAGGATTTCTGTAGTTCAAGGATTTGCTTTTGAAAACTTCTAAATGTTCTTATCATAAATTTTTTGAAATCCGTATCTTGCATTTCTTCTATCTCATCATCTTCATACTCTTGGCTTGGGGTGTTTGCTTATTTGGAGGCATCATAGTGTCATCGTTGATCTTGCTCCCTCTATTTCTGTGTTTGTTACTCGGCATAGTTAATTCTTCTTGCATCACTGTGCGTTTTTTTTTTCTTTTTTTTTTTTTTTTATACTGTGTCCGTGTTAAGTGGACTGCCTGCTGTTGGAGGAGCCTTGGAGGCTTGAGATGGGTGCGGCCTGAGAGCTCCGCCTGGTTCTTCCTGGTTAAGGGTGTGCAAAGGTGACACCCTCAGGTTATGCGTGGTAAATCTCTCTCTTTTTATTTATTTATTTATTTTATTTATTCAGGGGGTAAGTAACAACGCAGGGCAGGGCTGTGCAGAATTGATGGTATTTAGCTTCCAGTCTTTGGCTCCTCTGGACTCCCACTGGGTTGCCTAGGCTACTGAATTGTAGTGACTCAGTTCCTTAGCTCTCCCCCATTGATATGTAAATCCAGAGAGGAGGCCTGCTCTTTGTCTCTTGGGAATTCTTCAAGCCTTGCAGCCTTGTAACCTTTGCAAGGTTAGGGGGAAGAGAAACCCCAAAGCTTTTTTTTTCCTTCTTTCCGGTAGTGAGTTTGCTGCACTTTCCGGCCCCCCTCTAGATTCTGACCCCCGTTTCCCCACCAATGTCTCGGGTTATTGAGCTCACCTCCCCTTCCAGCGCTGATGTGAGGACTCGGAGCCCTGAGCGTCCCAAGTCTCCCCGCTGTTGTCTGTGTGGCATGCACTCCCCTTGGAGCACTGGCGCGCAGACCCTGGGGCTTCTGCGGCTCGGTCCTGCGACTTGGCTTCCGCGCGGTGGGTGACCTTGTTCTCCCAGTAGGTCCTCCGATTCACGGCTGCTCTATCCAGAAGGGTTTCCCGTGCAATTTTTTCCTGGTTCTTTTTTCTGCGGCTACCGTAACTCCCCTTTTATTAAACTAAATTTTCCCGGACTATCGGTGCGCGCCCTCACTATTCCGCCATCTTGGCTCCCAATCCATCTCATATCCTTTAAAGACAGGTAAATTCTCAGAATTCAAGTAAGTATTTTCTAGGAAAAAAGTAATTTCTCAGAATGATTGCTTTCTTTTCATTATTTTATTGGTAATTCTTTAATTGATTAAGACTTAAGCAGGAAAATTAAATGTTCCTCCTTTACACATGCCATTTTAAGAAGTAAGCCCTCTAACACGTTAGTTTTCTACTCTCTGAAGAATTAGTAATATGAATTTCTCTCTTCAACTAATAAACAGAGCACATGAGCATACCTCTCCAGCTTCTCAGACAGGTTGTCTGCAGAATCAGCAGAAGGGATTTGGTAAATGTCTGACAATTCCAGGCGTTGTCTGTATCCTTTTCTCAAAATCGGTCTAGTCCAGCTAGAAGAGAAAAGAGATACATGTGAATATTCACCTGATTTGGATTCCAATGCCAATTCATATCTTCTGATGTGTGGAAATTAGTGAATGCATAAATACAAGAAAAAACAAGCCAACTGACTGAACACCAAAAAGGAAACCTGTTGAAGTGGAATGGACACTATGGGAAACGGTGACTTGATCAGCATAGCCCTGACTGTTAATGAACAACTTAATACATTATCCCTCTTAGTAGTTTCTTTGTCTGTTCTACTTAATATGACTGGTTTAATTATGTAATTAATTCACAGTTATTCTTAAGTGTTGAAATTTAACTGAAATGTGATCCCTGTTAAACATAAGAGTGGGAATAAGAGAGGGAAGAGATGTATAATTTGGGACATGCTCAAGCTGACTTGCCCCAAATGGTAGAGTTAGAAACATACCAGGGTACTCCAATTTAATCCCATCAAGGTGGCATGTACCAATGCCATCTCACTAGTCCAAGTGATCAATTTCAGTTCACAATTGATCATAATGAAAGGACTAAGAGTCAAAGGGAGCACATAAGCAAGTCTAGTACCTGCTAACACTAACCAATAGAATAAATAAAGGGGAGAGTGATCCAACATGGGAAGTGAGATACTCAGCAGACTCATAGAATGGCAGATGTCCTAAATAGCACTCTGGCCTCAGAATAAGCCCTGAAGGCATTCGGATCTGGCTGAAAAGCCCATGAGAGTATTTCAGGCATGGAAAGCCAAGACACTCTGGCAAAAGATCTCTGTGAGTGAGATCTCAGTGGAAAGAACAGGTCTTCAAAGAAGGAGGTACCTTTCTCTGAAGGGAGGAGAGAACCTCCACTTTGACTATGACCTTGTCTAAACAAGATGAGAATCGGAGAACTCAGAGGGCTTCCATAGCCTTGGAAACTCATGACTGGAGCATAGGGAGATTACTGATGCCATAGACAGGAGTGTCAATTGGTAAAGTCAACAACAGGAGTCACTGTGCACTTACTCCTCATGTAGGATCTCTGTCCTTAATGTGCTGTGCATTGAAATTTAATGCTATAACGAGTACTCAAACAGTATATTTCACTTTGTGTTTCTATGGGGGTGCAAACTGTTGAAATCTTTACTTAATGCATACTAAACTGATCCTCTGTAAAAAAAAAAAAAAAAAAGAAAAAACTATCAACTCCCAACTTGACTCTTACTGGGATTAAACATGACAATAGGTCTTATCTGATTTCATCATCATTAAAAAAAAATCATCTATTATTTTTCACTTTATGTTTCTGTGTGGGAGCAAACTGTTGAAATCTTTACTTAATGTATACTAAGCTGATCTTCTGTATATTAAGATAATCGAAAATGAATCTTGATGTGAATGGAAGGGGAGAGGGAGTGGGAAAGGGAAGGGTTGTGGGTGGGAGGGACGGTATGGGGGGGAAGCCATTGTAATCCATTATTCGTACTTTGGAAACTTATATTCATTAAATAAATTAAAAAAAAAAGAAAAAAAAAAACCAACAAGCCAACTTAAACAAATGCCAGGCTTCATATTTCACACCTTTTAAAGCACCTTTTAAAGCATCAGTGCCCCTGAACAAATGTGACCATCACTTCGTCAGAAGGGACTAGGAATGAAAGTATAATCCCTCCAGGGGGAAAAAAGCAAGCCTTCTATACATACGAACCATCCTAGATTTAAAAGATTGCTTTTTTTCATACCCCTGTAGAATGCCAATCTAAGTCCTGGCTCCTCTGCTTCCAAACCAGTTCCCTGCTAATCCACCTGGGAAGTAGCAAATGATGGCCTAAGTAATTGGGCCCCTGCCACCCACATAGGAGATCCTGATTCTGTTCTGAGCACCTGGCTTCAGCTTGGTGCATTACAAGCTCTTGTGAGCATTTGAGGAGTGAACCAGCAGGTGAACTATTTTCTCTCTCTCTCTCTCTCTCTCTCTCTCTCTCTCCTCTCTCCTCTCTCTTCTCTCTCTTTTTCTCTCTCTGCATTTCAAATAAATACATCACTTTTAAATATTTTTTAAGATTTAAAAAACTGTCTCAAAATAACCATATACTGAGAGTTTATAGAAAATGGCTAAAGTCCAGCTTCTACCACTTCAAATATAAAATGAACAGTGAATAACAAGATGGACTCTTCATTGACATCTGTCTACAATTTTGTTACTGTAGCACAAGATACTGAGCTATGAACTCACTGTATCTGCCGAAGGAACTAATTGCAGCCAGAGGGTTGGGGAGAGTTTGTTAGAAATGTGTTGATTTACTTATTACACCAAAATCATTACAGGAGGGTGGGGACGATAATGCTCCTGTTTTGTCTCCTCACCCACAGCAGTTTCACACATCTGCGCTCCAGGCAGCTAATAAACCACATCTTACGATGGAAATTAATGAAGCTGCATGAGGAATAACCAGACAGGAGAGACTCCAGTTATTTTCAAAGACTGTGTATAACTATTATGGTTAAGGCAGAAGAATCTTCACAGAGATTCAAAAACCTAAAAGGAAGAAGGAGAAGGAAAAATAGAGAAGGGAGGAATTGTGAAATAAACACATAAACCACATAGAGAGAGAAATATCTAAATAACATCCGAGAGAAGGAGACCTTGCTCAGGAGAAATTTCATATGTTTATTGAAGAAAGGAATTGAAACTGATTTGGTGATTCCCAAACCTAAGTTTTTTTCTCTCCGCAGCTTTCTTTTCTCCAGATAATTCTCAATTTTGCATTATTTGATAAAGTATCAAAATGCATGTTAAACCACAAAAAAGTAAAAGGTGGTGTTTTAGCAAAACCGAAGTAGTAAGATAAACTCATACTAGGAAAAACACTCTAGCAAGGCCATTCTAAATAAAAAGAGGAAGGGCCGTGCCAAATGCAGATGTGTTGATATTCACAGAAGGTTTGCAAGTCTACCCTCTCCGCCCCCACCCACAGGGTCCAGATCCTTCTTTACACTTCCCTGGCATCCAGCTTCTGCAAGAGGCCCCCACCCAATGTGCCTGATTTGTCTTTCATTAAAACTTGACTGTATTTGAGCCCAGCTCTCATGCAAAGTAAATTCATCAATCATTTCGTGTTAAGACATAACCAAGGGACTATGGTTTAATAAGTCACTTTTTCCAATTAACCTGCAATATTTGCATTTTAACAAGAGCTTTCTCCATCAAAAGGTGATAATTAAGCATAGCCTTCATTGCACAGTCCGTTGCATTGGTAATTTTTTCCTGGAGAACCATGATAAAAATAGTTGAGGTTGGCCTGAACAGAGCAGGAAAGGCACTGGGATCATGTGGCATTTGCAGTGGGTGGGGCTCACTGTCCCCATATCTGTCACAGAGACTGGATGGTAAAGTTGGAAATACAGGTGGCAGTTAGGCTATGAAAAGCCTGGGACAGCAATATAGAATATCATTTAGGTTATGAAACTTTGTAAACTTAAGCTAAGAAGTAAAAAGATGAAACAAATGTTTACTACTAAGAAAACACTGTGTGTCCTTTCTCTCTGTCTCTCTCTCTCTGTCTATCTGTCAAATAAATAAGGGGGGGGGGGGGCAGAGCCATGGCACACTTGGTTAATCCTCTGCCTGCAGCGCCAGCATCCCATATGGGCGCCTGCTTCTAGTCCCGGTTGCCCCTCTTCCAGTCCAGCTCTCTGCTGTGGCCCAGGAAGGCAGTGGAGGATGGCCCAGGTGCTTGGGCCCCTGCACCCACAGGGGAGACCCGCAGGAGGCACCTGGCTCCTGGCTTTGGAGTGGCATAGTTCCGGCTATGGTGGCCATTTGGGGAGTGAACCAACGGAGGGAAGACCTTTCTCTCTGTCTCTCTCTCTCTCTCTCTGTCTATGCTAACTCTATCTGTCAAATAAAAAATAATAATAAAAACACTGTGTGTATATAACCCTCTCCAAAGTGTTTTCACAAATTGAGATTTGAATCTGAAAATTTTGAGTAGACAAAATATAAAGGGATCCTTGCTCTACTTTAAGGATAAAGAAATAGGGCTCAGAGTTGCTGAATTTGTCTGAATCCCTAAATGGCAAAGACTCGATTTTTTTTTCCTTATGACTTCCTTTCAGATTTCCCTATTTAAGAAAAGTAAGCCTAATGGGTTGAGTTATTCAATCAGCTGGGAAACCAGCCAGAAAGCCAGGGAAACGTGAGCCAGAAGGCAGGCAGAAGTGTCCTGCACAGAGACCTGCTTAACATCCCCTTCTCCAGAAAACAAAAGCAAACACATTCACTGCACTGGCCAATTGCTGTGGTGTAAATACCCTTACTGAGACCAGTTTTAAGCCACCAAATAAATATGAAGTTACTGCACCCCAAGTCGGGAAGAGATACACACTGCGCAGTATAACATAGCACATGCACTACACAGGTACCATGAACACAATATCAAATGCATGGATGAAAGTAAGCAGTGAAATAATGAGGAAGGGGCAACTTTTGCATTTTTATTACCTTTGTTTTGGTGTAATTTATTTAATTATAAATTGGAATTTACATTTGAAAAATGTAAATTTTAATAACGGTTATGCTTAACAACCAGTTCACAAATTTCCTGAAAATTTAACAATGAGCTACAACCAACTGCAGCAAATCACTGACTCCTAGGTGTTTGAAAGGCTTAGAATAAGGGTGACAGTACTGGGGATGGGGAGAGAAACCTGCAAAAGTTAGTAAACAGAAAAATGGGCTCTACCCACTGGTTAACCTTGCATTTTCATTATGTTTGAAATCATCAATATATGATATTACATTTACAAGTAAGCAGAATTTTAGTATCTGTCAAACATCATATAAAAAAGATATTTTTAAAATGTTACAAAAGAAATTCCCTCAATCCCTTTAAAAGTGTGTAAACATAACTCTGTTAGCCCCTATCTAAGTCCCAGTGGTCACTCCCATCACTGAGTTCCAGCTCATTTCAAAGTTACACAGCTTATGAGTTGCTTTTAAAAAAAACTCCCTGGAGCCAGCGCCTTGGTTCACTTGGTTAATCCTCCGCCTGTGGCGCCAGCATCCCATATGGGCGCCAGCTTCTAGTCCCGGTTGTTCCTCTTCCAGTCCAGCTCTCTGCTGTGGCCCAGGAGGGCAGTGGAGGATGGCCCTGCACCCACATGGGAGACCAGGAGGAAGCACCTGGCTCCTGGCTTTGGATCACCACAGCACTGGCCATAGCGGCCATTTGGGGGGTGAACCAATGGAAGGAAGACCTTTCTCTCTGTCTCTCTCACTGTCTATGACTCTACCTGTCAATTAAAAAAAAAAAAAAAAAAGCTCCCTGAATAATCTGTGCTCATTTTAAGGTTATATTATACCATGACCTCTAGGTATTTATGTATTTTATGTGTTTGTGTATTTCTTTTGTATGTATGTAGATATTTTCATTTTATTTGAAAGGCAAAGAGAGAAAGCTCTTTCATCCACTGATTCACTCACCACATGCCCACAATAGGCAAGGCTGGGATAAGTCCAATCCAGGAGACCAAAACTCCCAGTGCTCCCACACAGGAGGCAGGGACACAAGCATTTGAGTCATCACTTGCTGTCTCGCAGGGTATGCATTAGCAAGATCTAGACAGGAAGTGGAGCAGCAGGGACTCAAACCAGGCACTCCGATATGGGATGTGTGTATGTCCCAAGCATTGACTTAGCCACTGCACCCACCCCTGACAATTAGTTTTGATTATGAAGAGTGCCATAGCTCAGCATCACCAAGTCAAATTCAGTACTATAAAATCCCTGTAGGGTTTGCCACAGTGACCTTATATTTGTATATTAGAATAGGATTTTAAAGTCAATCATGAAAACTAAAGTCTACAAACTTCATACTGCCCAGCAATCACCAGTCATCTTAGAGAAACATTGTATTCTGTGGTGGTTTAACCAACAAAATTTAATGAAATTTCTGCCCCCATCAAGGAGTTCTTCATGCTTACCACAGGCCAGTTTTAGAAATATGAAAAACAAACTTCTGAGATTAGACACCAGGGGTGGGTGCTTGGCCTTAGAGTTAAGACTCCTTGTCACAGGGTCACGCTGTGGCATAGGGGGTAAAGGCGCCACCTGCAGTGCCGGCATCCCATATGGGTGCTGGTTCGAGTCCCAGCTGCTCCTCTTCCGATCCAGCTCTCTGCTATGGCCTGGGAAAATAGTGGAAGATGGCTCAAGTCCTTGGTCCCCTGCACCCTTGTGGGAGACGCAGAAGAAGCTCCTGGCTCCTGGCTCCTGGCTTCGGATCCACTGTGGCCATTTGGGGAGTGAACCAGGAGATGGAAGACCTCTCTCTCTGCCTCTCCTTCTCTCTCTGTGTAACTCTTTCAAATAAGTAAATAAATCTTTAAAAAAAAAAAAAAAAGCCTCCTTGTCCCATATTGCACTGCCTATGTTTGATGAAGAATTCTGGCTCCTGAAATCAGCTTTTCACTAATAGGCACCCTAGAAGGCAGCAGGTGATGGCTCAAGTGGTTGGGTTCCTGACACCCACGTGGGAGACTTGGATCAAGTTCTGGGATTCTGGCTTCCACCTGGCCCAGCCATGGCCATTCCAGGCATTTAAGAAGGGAACCAACGGATAGGAGCTCTCTGTTTCTGTCTACTGTATGCAATATTAATTAATGCAGAACTCCAGCCCTCCTTCCTTATGACTAATCCTGAGTATATTGAACAGATGTGAATACATTTACCAATATCCAGTCAAGATTTTTACCTCAGTATTTGTTCCATTAGAAATCAATGGACATCCAGTGTTTCATGAGTCAAAGCAGGTACACTAGACTCACCAAAGCAAGAAAGTGCTGCTCTGCCTTCTGTTGGACTCCGCTACTTTTTTCCTTTCCTAATTGATTTTTTTTTTTTTTTGACAGGCAGAGTGGACAGTGAAAGAGAGAGACAGAGAGAAAGGTCTTCCTTCCATTGGTTTACCCCCAAATGGCCGCCATGGCTGGTGTGCTGCACCGATCTGAAACCAGGAGCCAGGTGCTTCCTCCTGGTCTCCCATGCAGGTGCAGCGGCACAAGGACTTGGGCCATCCTCCACTGCCTTCCCGGGCCACAGCAGAGAGCTGGACTGGAAGAGGAGCAACTGGGACAGAATCCAGTGCCCCAACCAGGACTAGAACCTGGGGTGCCGGCGCCACAGGCAGAGAATTAGCCTAGTGAGCCGTGGCGCCAGCCTTCTAATTGATCTCATCCTTCTCTTTCATTCATAGACAGTCAACACTTATTGACAGAGCATTTATAAGAAGGTATACTTAAAAACTGTGACAGTTTACAAAGTTCTGGCAAGTTCTTTTTTTTAAATATTTATTCGTTTATTTGAAAGGCAGAGTTATAGAGAGGCAGAGGCAGAGAGAGAGAGAGAGAGAGGGAGAGGTCTTCCATCCACTGGTTCACTCCCCAAATGGCTGGAATGGCCAGAGGTAGGCCAATCTGAAGCCAGGAGCCAAGAACTTCTTCCCAGTCTCCCACACGGGTGCAGGGACCCAAGGACTTGGGCCATCTTCTTCTGCTTTCCCAGGCCATAGCTGAGAGCTAGGTCAGAAGTGGAGCAGCCGAGACTCAAACCAGCACCCATATGGGATACTGGCACTACAGGCTTTACCTGCTATGCCACAACCTCTCTGGCAATTTCTAACAGAATCTAGCTAATCACTAATTATGGGGCAGCAAAAAAGAAATCTATACATATTTTAATAATTCATAAGTTTTAAACTAACTTTGAAAAAAACTTCTAACACTTAGCTATATGAGGCTTTTGTCTTCATTGAAGAAAAATGCTACCACTTGATTTTTTTTAACACACACTCATTGAAACTGTACAGTATTCAGTTTTAGTTCTTAGGATAAAATTGAATTTTTGTATAGAGTGATATAATGAAAAGAATTTACCAATTTTATAGCCACTATTAAAGCTTTGATTTACACAAAACTCATCCTCCTAAAACCTCATAATTAGTTTATAATCACTTTTCCATTTGACAGTTGGCTTTTGTTAAGCCAACAAAAATATATGATATTTTCATTTGCTAAAATTTAAAATGAAAGTCAAATATCATGTTTTCAATGATTTCATTTGTGTAAAACAATCGTATTAGCATTGCTTTTTCTATTACTAGTCAAAAAATCCCAAAATAAAATAAAATTGCAGATTCAAACCATTAGCTATATGATACTTTTCCAAAATACTGATATACTAATGCACCTAAAGATTAACATTCCTTTTTCTTTTTATATGGAATCACCATTGCTAAGGGGGATTTTAAATTACCTTGTGTAGCCAAATTCAAATAAACTAGAAATTTTGTCAACCAATCTATTTACCATGAGAATGAAGCTACCCACATGCTCTGGACTGTCTCAACCAAAGTAAAATGTTGAGAGCAGGCAGAGGAAAGATTGAACAGATTGTGATGATAAGTCCCAAACTCCTAAAGCATGGCTCTGCCACTTTGCTTTAGACATATTGACAAATGGCTAAGATAGGGAGGAGTGTTTTAAAACGAAAAGTCATCGAAACTACAAGAATTTTTTTTAAAAACCCTCATATAACATGTTGAACAGCACAGTTGTTCAATCAACTTAAATTTGATGTTATCTTATAGTCAGATATAATTTTCCCTAAGAATTTTAGTGAAAATAAAAGGCGAGAAAGCAGTAGTGTTCAGTTCTTGAAAGTCCCATGTGAACTTATAGACTTCAAAAATGCACTCCAAAGTTATATATTTGGGTCAAGTTCATCATTCCCTCTCCTCTGACTGCTCAAGACACTTAGCACAGTACTTGCTCCATGAAATGGTGAACTCACAATCAGTAACCACTGGGTCAGTTTGATCAACCTTAGGAAATACATATTTGCTCAAAATTAGCCACTTCCATGTTACAGAGTTAATTATTCATGAGAGTAATTTTAATGAAGGGATTGTAGTTCTTTTTTCTCTCTCAGGATGGATGTCACTAATGTAGTCAATGTATTTCAATAGTCCTGGAAAGCTAATTTTTACTGTTCAATAAAAGACAAATTCTGAAAAATATTCTGGAGACCTAGGATTTACAACTGTATAAGCATCCTAGGGCAAATTAATTTCTGATCCTTATGCTTAATGAATACAAATATTAAGTAGAAAATCCATGAGATGTTTCTAAATATAAACATATTAGGAACAAAACATATTAAGAAAATGTCCAAGAGATATTCTATTTTTTGCCTTTATATTCTTAAATGTTTATCAATGAGTATGTTTGACTTTGGAAATAAGCAGAGAGTTCCTTGTATTTAAGCACTACAACTGTAATTATAATACATGAATTGCAATGGTGAACTATGAACATAAACTTTTTGGTCAAATATGTTCTAACTCCAAGATTTTCATAATGCTCACTTCAATAATAATATCCCATAAAATCATATTTTTTTTAAAATGGTTGTTTGAGATGATACTTCATCATTTTTTAAAGTGTTTTTTTTTTTTATTTGAAAGGCAGAGCTACAGAGAGAAGGAGAGACAGAGAGAGATCTTCTACCCACTGAAACGCTCCCCAAATGGCGTTAAGAGCCAGGTTTGGGCCAAAAATGAAGCCAGAAGCCAAGAACTGCATCTCGTGTTTTCCCACGAAGCTGTCAGGGCCCAAAGAACATCATCTGCTGCCTTCTCAGGCACATTAGCAGGAAGCCAGGCCAGAAGTAGAGTAGCAGAGATGAACTGGCTCTCTCACATGGGATACCAGCATCATAAGTGGAGGTTTAACCAGCAGTGCCACAGTGCCTGCCCCATGTACTTCACCTTGAATTATGCAAAGCCCCAGTCACATGATTGCCACTTCAAATCTACTACTGAAAAATTCAGAGATGTTTTATTTTAAAATTGTATTTATTTGAGAAGCAAAGAGACAGGCCAAAGTCAGGAGCTGGGAACACAATCCAGGTCTCTCATGTGAGTGGAAGGACCCAAATTACTTGTGCCATCCATCACCATCACCTCTTAGGGTCAGCAGTAGCAGGAAACTGGAGTCAGGAGCCAGAGCTGGCTATGAAACCCAAGGACTCCACTGTGGGACAAAGGCATCTTGACCACAAGGCTAACCTGCCTCTCCTCACCTAGAGATTTTAAGAAGAAAGGATCATTTTAGGGTGTAACCCTGTCGCTATCATTTCTCAGCCATGTAATCTTGGAAAAAGCACTTAGGATCTTTGAGCTGCCATTCCCACTAGAGATAAGAACTACCTTGTATTCATGGCAGCCCAGTTCAAGAATGTCTGTAAAACATTACAACTGTACATTTTATGTGCTTTTTCATATAAATTGGTTTCCGTTTAATTTTTGGAACATTAAAATTTATTCTTGGGATTAAAACAATAACAACAGTTAATATTACTAGGGTACTATAAAGGCTTCACAAAATTCCAAGTATTTTACATATATTATTTCATATAAAATTTAATAATTTTACAATTTATGAAGTAAATCTTCATTTTTCATCTCACAGATGGCAAACAGGTGAAGAAGCTTCAATGATTCAAAAATAGGACCTATTTGTAACCATATTAGAACTAATTCTAAAAAGCTGCATACACTTAGATACAATACCAAAAGCAAGAATAGCCATAACAAAAAATAGACATTATCAAAACTAAAAACTTCAAAAGACACCATAAAAAATGAAAAGGTAACTAGTAAAATAACATTTTTGAAAATCCTATATCTAATAAAGGACTTGTAAAGAACTATCAGCTCGTAATAAAGACAAACAATCAATTTTTAAAAGAGTGAAGGATCCAAGTGTACATGTCTTCAAGCAGATATACAAATGGCCAATAAGTATATGAAATGATACTCCACGTGATTAAGCCTTAGGGAAACTGCTATAATTAGAATGTATGTTCCTCAAAACTCAGTTCAGTCCTAATGTCTCATGTTGATGGTGCTAAGATGGTGGAAACTAAATCCAATGACAGTGTTGGAACCTTGGCAAATGACTACATTATATTGGCTCACAAGGGTGGAGGCCACCATTGGTTCCTGGTTGCTTTATAAGAGACCAGAGAGACATGCATGAGCCCTATCTCTTGCCACACGGTGCTCCTCTGCTGTCTCAAGACTCCACCAGCACAAATGCCATCACAACACATCACATCAAGGGGGCCACCCAGTCTTGGACTTGAACTTCCAAAACCATGAGCTTTTTATGAAGTTAGTTGCTTTGAGTGTTGCCTTGTAATAATGAAATCTAACAGAAAAATGCAAATCAAAACCACAATGGGGGTTAGGTGTTAGGGCACAACAAGTTAAGCCTCTGCCTGGGACCCCCACATCCCATATCAGAGTGCCAGTTCGAGTCCTGACTCCTCCACTACCTGATATTACAACTATGAAGTAGCAGATAAGGGCCCAACACTTGGGTTCTTACCACCCAAGTGGGAGACCAAGATGGAATGCCTGCCTCCTGGCTATTGCAGGGATTTAGAGTATGAACCAGCATATATAAGGATCTCTCTCTCTCTCGTGCGTGTGTGTGTATGTGTGTGTGTCTCCCTCTTTCTCTGACATTCTGACTTTCAAATAAATACTTTTTTAAAAAACAAAAATTTTTCTAAACAATTGATTTTTCACTTTTATAATAAGTGAGATCAAAATTCCCCTTATAGTGACTACAACACTGTAAGCCTTTTCAAATATGTTAATATCTGGGAGGTGGCTAGTTTAAAATTATATTCATAGCTCAAGAGATCTAAGCATTGGTGACCTGCAACATGAGTTGCATGACTTATTTCCTGTCTCCTAGAAGCAAGGAACTTAATGTATGAAACTTCTATGAATTCAGGGGGCAGGAAAAAAGTGGTAACAAAGACAGTATTGTAAAGAAACCAAGAAATGTATACCTACCTTTGGCATTGCAGGACTACTTTTAAAAATTTTTAAATAAAGATTTATTTTAATTATTTGAAAGGTAGATTGACCTAGAGAAGGGGAGATACAAGAAAGAGATCTTCCATCTGCTAGTTTACTACCCAAATGGCCACTACAGCCAGGGCTGCACCAAGCCAATGCCAGGAGCCTAGAACTATATTCTGGTCCCCCATGTGGGTGGCAGGAACACAAGCACTTGATCCATGTGCCTTCTGCTACTTTCCCAGTTGCATGGGCAGAGAGCTGGATCAGCAGTGCTGAGCTGGAACTCAAACTAGTGCTCACGGGATGAAACTGTTGCAAATGGCAGCCTAACCCACTGAGCCACAACGCCAGCCCCAAAAGACCAATTCTTACAGTTACATCTAATTTACTCACATGATGGATTTCAAGGGATTGAAAGGAACCAAACCATGCTGCAACAAAATACCCTGGGGTAGGCATTTGGCACCATGAAGTTCTGCTTAGGATGCCTGTATCCCATTCCAGAGTCCCTGGGTTTGAGTCCCAGTTTCTCCCCTTCCAATCCAGCTTCCTGTGAATGTGTATCCTGGGAGGTAACTAATGAAGGCTCAAGTACTTGGGTCTCTGCCACCCAAGATCCAGATTCAGTTCTGGCTTCAACCTGTCTCAGCCCTGCCTGTTGCAGGCATTTGGGGAGTGAACCAGCAGACAGAGGAACTCTCTGTGTTTCCTTCTGCCTTTGTGCTTTTCAAACAAATTAATTAATTAAAAAAGAGGAAGGCAGCTTGCTTCCCCCAAAGTGAAGAGTCCAAAAGAGAAAATAAATAAGCAAGGAGAAAGCTACTATACCTTAAAAACAAATTTTAAGGGGCCAATGCTATGGCTCAGTGGGTTAATCCGCTATCTGCAGTGCTGACATCACACACAGGCACCAGTTTGAGTCCCAGCTGTTCCACTTCTGACTGGGCTCCCTGCTAGTACACCTTGAAAATCCTTGAAAAATGACCCAAGTGCTTGTGCCCCTGCACCCATGTGGGAGACCTGGAAAGAGCTCCTGGCTCCTGGCTTCTGTCTGGCCAAGCCCTGTCTGTTGCAACCATTTGGAGAGTAAACCAGCAGATGGAAGACTTTCTCTCTGCCTCTGCCTCTCTCCCTCTCTGTAACACTGCTTTTTCCAGATAAATAAATAAAAATACTACCCATCTCGAATGAGAACAGAATAAACAAAGCATCATAATTTACAGTTACTGCCCATCTACGTTAGAAAAGAGCCTCAGAGTGTCTTTCCATGACTGGGTGTGATTTTTATTCTATTTGGGCATGGAGCCACTAACAAAAGCCATGAAACTGAGTGTTCCCGAACAATTGGCTGCAAATATGGGATGACTAGCTGCCTCAGAAAACTGCCGCATCCTGTAGCTCACTGATGGGAGTTCTTCACAGACGAAGAAAGGCAACTGAGGCCATTGCTCTCCAGTTTCTGATCCTTTATTTCCATTGGCAGTAAGAAATTCATTTGAAACCCAGACAATAAGGAAGGAGGCAAATGGACTGGCCTTG
This sequence comes from Oryctolagus cuniculus, assembly GCF_051225735.1. Lineage (NCBI taxonomy): Eukaryota > Metazoa > Chordata > Mammalia > Lagomorpha > Leporidae > Oryctolagus > Oryctolagus cuniculus. Next base: position 152,812,761 of record NC_142869.1, on the reverse strand, counting down.
AGGTTTTATAGTAGAAGAGCCACTGTGTTATATTGGCAGGCATTTTCAACACTTACAGAGAGAAACTTGTGCACCTGTCACCAGTGTTCCTGGGGAACAATCCTGTTCCGGAGCACAGAGCAGAGCAGCAGTTTCAAGCTTGCCCAGCAGCCGCAGAGAGGAAAAGAGGTCAGGCAAGCTCTTCCCCTCTCCTGTCTGAGGGAGGAGTAAAAGGCACATCCCTGAATGATATGAGAATTCCTCCAACACAACATGTTGATTGAAAGTGACTGGTATTTGTTTATACTTGCTCAAATTATTGGGTTCTCCTCCCTCCCTTTATCGCGAATGCCATCCTTCTTGAGGCTCTCTCTGTTCATCTAACTTGTTCATTTGCCACCATTAGAACCCAAAGGAAAGCTTTCCAATGCCCTTTTCTGTCCTTTGGCAGAGAAAGACCCAGGTCCTGGGCCAGTGTTGTGGCGCACCACACTGAGCTGCTGCCTTCAATGCTGGCATCCCATATGGTAGCGCCGCTTCTAGTCTTGGCTGATTTGCTTATGATCCACTCCCTGACAATGTGCCTGGGAAAGCAGCAAAAGATGGCTCAAATGCTTGGAACACCGATCCCAGCAGGGGTGACCTGGTGGAACTCCAGGCTTCAACCTAGACTAGCCCTTTGGGGGGAATAAGCCAATGAGATATTCCCTCTCTCTCTCTCTCTCTCTCTCTCTCTCTCTCTCTCTCTCTTTCTCTCCATTCCCTCTTCCTCTCCCCCTCCCTCTCTAAATAAATAAAAAGTTACAAAAAAAAAAAAAAAAAAAAAAAAAAAGATGGTCCACCTCAGGCCTTTGCAGCCATTTGGAGAGTGAACCAGTGGATGGAAAATCTCTTTATCTTTCCCTCTCTCTCTCTGTAACTCTGCTTTCAAATAGTAAATATAATAAATAAATCTTTTTCTTAAATTTAAGAAAGAAAAAAAGACTTAAGACTTTTCCAGGCCATGACTGTCATTCTAGAATTAATTCAACATCTGGAATCAAAGCTACTTGCTTTTTCTCTGTTGACGTTTCTCAAAATGTGGAGGTGACTATCCTCTTTTGGGGACAGAAATATCCTGAGAAGCTCTGGACTGTGGAGCGGAGTCAAGGACCTGTGGAGAATGAGCTACCACATCTCTGTCTCTGTCTCTCCTTCTCACTTTCTGTAACTCTGCCTCTCAAATAAATAAAATATTTTTAAAAAAATTAGTCACCACAGGCAAAGCACACCAGACCTTCTCATGGCCAACATCTGATTCCTAACGTGGACAGAATATCACTCTTAAATCCTTTCTGATACTTTCTTGCTAGTTACTGCCTCAAAGAGACTTTTATAAAATGTTTTAGAAACATAATTGCATCTGACATAGTTTGAAGATAAGAAGTGTATTTGTGGGGCTGGCGCTGTGGTGTAGCAGGTAAAGATGATGCCTGCAGTGCCAGCATCCCATTTGGGTGCTGGAGTGCCATTTGGAGTCCTGGCTGCTCCACTTCTAATCCAGCTCCCTCCTGATGTACCTGGGAAAGTAGTAGAACAAAGTCCAAGTATTTGGTCCCCTGTCACCTAAGTTACAGACAAGAATGGAGTTCTTGGCTTCTGGCTCCCATCTGGCCCAGCCCCAACTGTTGCAGCCGTTTGGGGAATGAACCAGAGGATTTAAGATTTCTCTCTCCCTCTCTTCTCTATGTCATTCTGCCTTTCAAATAAATTAAATAAATATTTAAAAAATAAAAAAGGCTAATACTCCAAGGATAACAGATCAACATGGCAGAAGGAAAACAAAGTTGATTTTTGAAAATTCAGTTGTAATCTATTCGGTCTCTAAGATTTTGCTTGGAATCATCTAAATAAAAAAATGATGAATCATCTGGAATTATTCTTATTTGTCTTGCTCTTCTCTTCACTCTAACTGGCTTGTACCATCTACTGTTATGCTGTTATGTGGCTGTCACTCCCTGCTATTAAGGAACACTTAGGACAGTTGCCACAGTGAGTTCTCTGAAGGACTGGAAGAGCCTCATGGCTTTGGATTCAAAGTTACCCACTGAAAATCATTGGCTTCTGATGGCACTTTAACCTTGTTATCTTCCATTGTTATTACTTCACCCTCTAAAAAGACAACAACCACAATGTCCTGCAAACTAAAAGGCAAATTCAGAGATGGTGCATATATGTTTGACTCGGGATTGAAGTTTCAGAGTTTGAGGAGCAATCATTAGCACTACTTTTCATTTGCTTGAAGCCTATATCACTGGGAAAATGCCAACAGCAAAGCTCTCCAGAGGTGCATGGGAGAGCAGCAGCAGCAGGAGTGACTCAACCCACATTCACCCCATGGTGAATTCCAGGAAAAAAAAAGGGAGCAAGACCCGTAGCAAGACAGACTGGTTCTAAGTTTACCAAGGAAATAAGACTCTACTGCAAGGCCTAGCCTAAAATCCCCTTCACTTAATCCTCACATCCTTTTTCATATAAGCAACCTACAGGTAAATACAGGTGTGAAAAAACTCCTAAGTTGATCCTTTTTTACAACAGGAAAACAATAAGAAATGATTGACTCATTAATTGATCCTAATGAGCAATTTAAGAGTTGAAAATGATCACTTTTTGCCATCAGATCATTAAAAACATAAATCATGACAGTTTAGGGGAAATAATTTATTGGCATTTAAGAAGTTTTCTACCTCAAAATGCTATGATCTTTTGCTTCCATTCATGCTTTAGGAAAATGGACTTTAAAGGAAACATCCAACCAGATTCTCTTCCCTTTGAACTCTGCAGGAGCGCCCACTGAATGAAACCATTGATAATAAGGTAGCCCTTACTTTTTAAAAGGATTCTCCTATTACCATCACCAGGCATGTTATTCTTTGGTTCAGCCAGGTCACACTGAAGAAAAATTAATCATTTCCTTGAAATAAAACCTGACCTCTCTTTTTCTGAGAAATCTGAAGGGCACTGAAATGGTTTCGAATAATTACCTATGGGCAGGCATCTCTCCATGCCAGGTTTAATTCCCCTCCTGTGTGCTCCGACTACCCTGTCCTTGAACCACACTTGTCTATTAACTCGTCCATGCATCCTGCACACACCAAGCACATGGGTCTCTAAAGTCCACCAGGAGAACCACTTGACCTATCTTTTTTTCTCTTTTACTGCTGTAACCCCTGCACCTAGCACAGATCAGGGAAAGTATTGCCATTTAATGTGTTGAATTGTTGAATTAATATCACATTAAACTTTGTTTACTGATTTAGTTCCCTCATAAGACTTTCTGTGGACAGTGTAGTTATAAATTTCATCTACCTCCATTGTCTTGTTCAGTGTTTGGGACAGAATGGATGAATGTGTTAATTGGTTAATTACACAAACATGGTACATTTGTGGTCCACATGAGGACACTGATTGCAGATGGGTGTGGCTTAGCCATCACTCCTAGGCAAATGCATGAAAAGCCTCTCCTCTAACATCCCCAAAAAGAGTCATAACCCTTTTCAAGTCTACAGTAAAGGCAAGGCCAGATGACAGAGTCTACATTTGTACAGGAAAAATTCTTTATAACATTCCCTCCCTTTTTCTGAGTCATAACTTAAGCTGATAATCCTAAAACTCCTAGACGAGACTATTTAATTCTCAATAGTTTTCATACATAGCACTCTTTGTTATTAAACATTCTTCCTGATATTTAGCCTTTGCCTTTTCCTTATTATTAGTACAAATGTACCAAAATTTCATGATTAGTCCTTCAATCTTCTTTTTTGTTTTTTCTTGACAGGCAGATTTAGACAGAGAGAGAGACGGAGAGAGAGAGAGGGAGAGAGAAAGGTCTTCCTTTCCATTAGTTCACCCCCAAAATGGCCTCAAAGGCCGGCGCACTGTGCTGATCCAAAGCCAGGAGCCAGGTGCTTCCTCCTGGTCTCCCATGCAGGTGCAGGGCCCAAGGACCTGGGCCATCCTCCACTGCCTTCCCGGGCCAGAGTAGAGAGCTGGACTGGAAGAGGAGCAACCAGGACAGAATCTGGCACCCTAACCAGGACTAGAACCCAGGGTGCCAGTGCCGCAGGCAGAGGATTAGCCTAGTGAGCCGCAGCCCCGGCCAGTTCTTCAATCTTCCTAAAGAGCAAATATTCACTTTTCTTATGACCCTTGTGACAGTTTCCATGTTATCTATGTATCATTACACATGAGGCCCACAGAGCTTTTAAAAGGTGTTATAGGGGCCAGTGCTCTGGCGCAGTGGGTGAGGCCGCTGTCTGCAGTGCCGGCATCCCATATGGGCGCTGGTTCGAGACTCAACTGCTGCACTTCCCATCTAACTCTCTGCTATGGCCTGGGAAAGCAGTAGAAGACAGCCCAAATCCTTGGGCCCCTGCACCTGCTTGGGAGACCCAAAAGAAGCTCCTGGCTCCTGGCTTCAGATCGACACAGCTCTGGCTGTTGTGGCCAACTGGGGGATGAACCAGTGGATAGAAGACCTCTCTCTCTCTCTCTCTCTCTCTCTCTGCCTCTCCTTCTCTCTCTGTGTGATTCTGATTTTCAAATAAATAAATAAATCTTCTTAAAAAGGTGTTATAAATTATTGTAAAAATTATTGTAACTTGTTCCATGTCTTGTGTCTTCGATTTCAAATTACTTCCATATTTCATTCTGCTCCTGAGGACTCTTATTAATAGGCTGAATTGTGTCTCCCCCAAAATATTTGTGTCCTAATACCCAGTACTTCACGAGGTGACCGATCTGGGGAGAGGATCTTTACAGGGGTAATCAAGTTGCAGTGACGTCATCTGAATTGGCTCTAATCAATGTGACTGGTGTCTGGTTAAGAGGGGAGCTCTGGACACAGGGAGAGGTACACAGAGAATTCCATGGGTGACATCACAGCAAGTTAAATACCAACCACTGCCAGCAGAGCCTCAGAAGCTAGGGGAAAGGCATGCAACATAGTCTCACTCAAAGCCTTCAGAGGAAACACACCTGCCAACACCTTGATCTTGGACTTCCAGGCTCTAGAACTGCAAGGCAATAAATTTCCTTCATTGCACTTTGCTATGGCAGCCCTAGAAAGTAACACACAGGCCCTAAGCAATAAGGAATGTCCATGTTAGAATAAGGTACCCAGAGGAACAAATAAATAAAGGTGGGCTCTGGATATTTAAAATAAGTTCAAACATTGAGGATGCCGGTCAATGGCAAAGCAAAGGCTGGCAGCAAGGAACTAGGCAGGGGCCTCTGGGGGAGTGTGAGCTCCATAAATTGGAGGAGGTACTGGGTCTAGTTCACAGGAGAGAAAAGATGCTTTCTTGGAGCTTGGACAGAAAGATCAACAACTGGTAGCTGTAGTAATGCTGCTGCAGCTGCTAATAGTGTTTACCAGTTATTAAAGAGCCACTCTGTGTTTGGCATTATTTGCTGTCATTTAATGCATAACAAGTGCTTACAGATGGGATGGCTAATTTTATGTGTCAATGGGGAGGGAGTTTGGGGATAAAACTGACATTTAAATCAGTGAACTTGAGTAAAGCAGACCATCCTCCCTAATGTAGGTGGGCTTCATCCAATCAGATGAAAAGTTGACCAGAACAAGACCAGCCTCCTGAGCAAGAGAATTCCCCAGAAGATGCCTTCAAACTCGAAGTGAAAATGTTAGCTCTCCCAGTCTCCAGCCTGCCAGGAAGCCCTGCCAATTTCAGACTTGCCAAACTTCAGGATCATGTGAGCCAAATCCTTATAAGAAATCATATTATATTTACTATTGGTTCTGTTTCTTTGGACAACCCTGACTAATACACAAAGTAAACACTCAACGCTTGTCAGATAGCATGATAAAGCCATGCTGTGTTAAGATGAGGATAAGTCACTGTGGCTGAGAGTAACTGAGGTACAGAGGGATTAAAAGAATTGCCTAAGAACACATTGTTAATAAGTCACAGAGTCAGAATTCCAGGCAAGACTGATTCCAAAGTGCATGCTTCTTCCGCTATATAGGAAGGTACAAAATGGATCTGAAAGAGAAGTTTAATTTGAAATATATGCATTGTTTTTGTTCATAATATGCACTTTCCATGAACTTTCTGAAGACTTCTCTATGCATGGATTGTCAAAAAAAAATTTTTGCACCAGAATAAACTTATCTTTTAATCCCATCTTGCCACAAACTTTCTGAAGTACCCTCATATTGCTTATAAGTGAGAGTGAGGATAGAGACAAAGAACAATGTACAGGCAGGTGTAAAGAGGGAACCAAAGAAAGGTCAGAAACAACCAACTTGGGAGAAACCAGTTCAGCGGCTTTCCAACTGTGAGCCCCCACACCTCCTGTCCTAGCAATACTTCCCGGAATGCACTAATTTTTTATTTGAAATGTCCATATATCTTATTATCTCAAAAGGAAGGATAGAAATATGACACATTCTCTAATATGTTACAGGCCAGTTTTAGCACACAGGATGCCTCTGTTATTGTTTTCAGGTTAGCTGGTTAAGCACCTAATCTGTAGGAAAGCTTCCCTGATTCTTCTTTGCACATATTTAAAACTATTATGACCTGAAACCGCTTATCTCTGCATTGTATGAGTGAACACGTCACTATAGACACATGGGCCAAGCTCAGTTCACCTGTGCATCCAAGATCTCATCACAGCAAACAGAAATATTGATATCATCTGGATTTTATTATACTTTTCATCCTTAGTCACTGTAAGGTGACTTTGATTATAAGACTCACCATTAACTTAACACTAGCCTGTCCAAAAAGAAATACTATCTTCACTATGCACAGTTATTAAAAATCAACAACATTACATACTTATTCATGCAATTACTTATATCACTTTCCTCTTTAGAATCACATTTTAAAGGTTTAGTCTTAGCCTTCTTCACCTATAGGTCAAAAATACACTCCAGATTCGCTCTTGGCCTTTCAGAGCTATGAATAGGGTTACAGTGACAAGCTGCATCCAAAACACCTTCACCTGTAGACAAGCAGTATAATTTCAAGGCATAATGAAGTGCTGAGGTGGGCAAGCTCTACTGTAATTACATTGCCTGGAACGCCAGACAAACTTCAGACTAAATATTACCTGTTCCTTTCAAAACTAGATCACAGAGTAGTCTTTCCCAATAAATACCAAACAGCACATGCAACTGAAGTTAGAAGTCAAACATGAAGGGGGCAGCCCACACAAGAAAACTCCACTGAACATACAGCTTTTATGTACCACTGCTAAGTTCCTATACTGAAATTTATTGCTGGGCCTGAGAGCTTACACTTTTGTTATTTACATCAATTACAAGAGGTATTTCAACTACAGAAAATTAACATTGTGAAAAACATAAGCATGTATGACTAAGAAAATATGAGTACCACATAAATGCTATATAATCACTTTAGCTTTTATTTTGAAGCAGGAGTTAACTGTATCTTTATATTTATGGAGAGGGTATTGTCATTTATTGTCACCTCTAATGGTTTGTACAGACATTCCAAGGAAGAGTTTATTTGAATTTTAGGATACACTGATAAAAGTATATATTAGATTTTTGGTTTCTGTTTTTAAAATTTATTTGACAGGCAAAAAGCCAGAAAGAGAGAGAGAGAGAGAAGGAAAGAGCGAGCTCCGATCTGCTGATTTACTACCCAAATGCCCACAATGGCCCCAGGTCAGGGACTGAAGCCAATCCAGGTCTCCCACATGAGTGGTAGAGACCCAGTTAATTGAGCCATCACAAGGCCTGCATTCACAAGAAGCTGGAGTCAGGAGCAGGGGTCAGGCTCAAACCCAGGCACTCTGATGCAGATGTGGGCATCCTGACCTGTCTCTTTACCTTAACCACTAGGTCAAATGCCTGTCATTCATCCTCTTAAATCCTCACAGTAAAGTATTAAATTTCAAACATGAAGTTGCGAGGACACACTCAAATCATACCCAGACCTTAGTAATAAAGATAGAAGAGCAGAAAGGTCTTCAGAAAAAGAGTAGAAAATGATAGACAGGCAGATATGGAAATCTGAAAAACAATGAAAGGTGATGGCTCAAACCTAGATGGAACACTCAGGATAAGTACAATTAAGGTCAAGTCCTTTGCAACTGAGCTGTTCCTATGTGACAATGTTTGGCTACTGTCATGCTTTTGACTAACCACATCTTTCATTCTTCAACTAGACATTTAAGATTTTAAAGATCTCATTACCCTAAAACAACACCCACCCTTCCCCCCACCATAAAATAACTTATCACATGGACCGATGCAAAGCAATAACAGTGATTAAGCAGAGAGCATTATTCTGGCCTTTCCAAGAAAAACTAAATCTAATACTTACTTAAACAGTATTTATTATGATTGTGTTCGAACCATAAGTTGCAGGTACAAGAAAATGTTTAAAATTTAAATATGAAATTAAGCAAAAATTATTTATATCAGCAATTCCAGTCTAGGTTTGTGGATAGCATGGTATGCTGGTTAAGAATAGATTTCTAGACTTAAACCAATCCAAGTTCATGTCCTGACTTGTATATACTCTAACCTTTCTAAACCACATATTTCCTATATATAGACTGCATCTAGAAGTGTTTTAAGAATTCATTGAGATGCAAAAAGTGCTTAATAAACGTTAGGAGTTTATTATAGAATGCAAAATTGCAGACTTCAAGAACTTCCTAGAGAAAACTTGCAATTCTTTGGCAAGTTGAATTATTTCCGTTTCTATTGTTAACTTACTGAAGAGTGAACTTTCACAGTTCTCTTCCTTGGACTCTAAGGTTTTTAAAGAGGGATGTAGGGAGAAGAGGTTAACAGAACTAGAAGAGGGAATCACCTCGATACTCATAATTTTATATTTATTCTGTCAAACACTATCTTTGGTCCTCAGATCTTTAGTACATTTTCCCATTTTTTATTAATGGTATAAAGAATGGAGATTCCTTAAACAAATAAATTACTGATAATCTTTTCATCTTCGACCCATTAGTTTTTTAAATCAGGACCATGGACCAGGATCTCATTCTGAAAGTGTCTGCACAAACGCTATACCAAGTTTTCACAAGTATCAAGGGCTCAATATTTATGCTGAATAAGAACATATACATAGCGTGCATGGATGAGTGAATGAATAAATAAATAAAAACCACATTGTATTTCAAAATTAATACTTTTACACTAGCAAGTTCATATTGTAGTGGTTGTCTTTCTGGCTACTAAAATTGCAATGTATAAAACTTAGTTCGGGGTACCGGCGCCACGGCTCAATAGGATAATCCTCCACCTTGCAGAGCTGGCACACCGGGTTCTAGTCCCGGTCGGGGCACCAGATTCTGTCCCGGTTGCCCCTCTTCCAGGCCAGCTCTCTGCTGTGGCCCAGGAAGGCAGTGGAGTATGGCCCAAGTGCTTGGGCCCTGCACCCCATGGGAGACCAGGAGAAGCACCTGGCTCCTGCCATCGGATCAGTGTGGTGCGCCGGCCGCGGCGGCCATTGGAGGGTGAACCAACGGCAAAGGAAGACCATTCTCTCTGTCTCTCTCTCTCTCACTGTCCACTCTGCCTGTCAAAAAAAAAAAAAAAAACACAAAAAAAAACAAAAAAAAAACTTAGTTCGGATGTTATTGGGATTGCTACCTTTGGGCTTTAATAGCAGCTTTAGAAAATCATAATACAGGAAGCAAAATATCAGATCTCATTGTAGTTATATATTTATACCCTGACTTAACTAATTTATGTAAATGCCTCATATCTAATGGTATTAATGATGTTGTTCTATATTAGCTACATAATCCAATCAATCCCACAGGGATCAACCCATTCACTTCCAGAGTTTTCATATACACATCCATATAAATATGAGAGTTCTTCAAAAAGTTCATGGAAACTGTGTATTATAATAAAAATTTGCATTTATACCGTTTTTTTCACCCAAAAAAATTTCATTTTTCAATGCCATTTTCCCACAAACTTTCTGAAGTTAAAGAGTATATATAGGCCGGCGCTGCGGCTCACTAGGCTAATCCTCCGCCTTGCGGCGCTGGCACACCGGGTTCTAGTACTGGTCAGGGCACCGGATTCTGTCCCAGTTGCCCCTCTTCCAGGCCAGCTCTCTGCTGTGGCCAGGGAGTGCAGTGGAGGATGGCCCTAGTCCTTGGGCCCTGCACCCCATGGGAGACCAGGATAAGTACCTGGCTCCTGCCATCAGATCAGCGCAGTGCGTCGGCGCGGCGGCCATTGGGGGGTGAACCAACAGCAAAGGAAGACCTTTCTCTCTATCTCTCTCTCTCACTGACCACTCTGCCTATCAAAAAAAAAAAAAAAAGTATATACATGGGCCAGCACCATGGCTCACTTTGTTAATCCTCCACCTGCAGTGCCAGCATCCCATGTGGGCGCCAGGTTCTAGTCCCTGTTGCTCCTCTTCCAGTCCAGCTCTCTGCTGTGGCCCGGGAGTGCAGTGGAGGATGGCTCAAGTGCTTGAGCACCTGCACCTGCATGAGAGACCAGGAGGAGGCACCTGGCTCCAGAGGTCTCAGATTGGCGCTGCGCTGGCCGTAGCAGCCATTTGGGGAGTGAACCAGCGGAAGGAAGACCTTTCTCTCTCTCTCTCTCACTGTCTAACTCTACCTGTCAAATAAAAAAAAAAAAGAGTCTATATATACAAGTTTCTTGTATATATTATATATTGACTTTAAGAGTAGTAGAGAATACTTCTCAGTTACCAGCTGAAATGAACCAGAAAATATCATGAGCTTCTAGACACGAAAATCTACCTTAGAGCTGAAATGTAGAAGTTCTTTTAGTAGTACAAACTTGATCAGCCTACTTAATTTTTTGATACAATGTGTTCAGAGGTTCAAGACTAAAATAAAATAATTGAAGGTCCTTTTTTCAAAAATAAGAGTAAGTTGTGATACATACATTTACAAAGAAATTTTAAAATAATCACTTTAACTGTTTGGCTTAGAATTAAATTGTCAGTCACCCTGAATGTTCACAAAAAATTTGAAGATAAAACTACCTCAGAGAGGAAAGCCCATCTATAGCAATTTGGCTACTATTGATCTGTAGAGAAATATTAGTGTTCTAACTTAAGCTAGAATTTTATTAGAAAGTCCAATGAACAATATAAGAAAAGGGAAGAAAAATATTCCTCATCTATGTTGTACTTCAGAAAACAATTTGTTAAAATAAATTTTTAATTCAAAAATTAGACTATTACATTTAATTAACATATTGATTACCTCATCTTTTATGGTGATCAGAGCACCTAAAATCTACTCTTTGTGCAACTTTTCAATACAACGCAATACTATTAAGTATAGTCCTCACACCGAGTATCAGTTCTCTAGAATCATCCAGACCACATAATCGCAAGTTTGCACCCTTTGACATACATTTCCTCATCTATCTCCTGCCTCATCCCTAGTAACAATGGCCCCACTTTCTGTTTCTGTATATTTAGTTTAATTTAGAATCCACACATATGTGAGATCACGCAATGTTTTCCTCTCTTATTGGCATATATCTGATAAGAGCTTAATATCCAAAAAATATAAGGAACTCACACTACTCAATAGCAAAAACATAAAAATCAGATAACCCAATTTGAAAATGGGCAATGATACTGTATAGAAATTTTTCTAGGAATAGACATTTGACCCAGCAGTTGGATGCCGGTTAAGATGTCTGCATTGCATATCAGAGTACCTGTATTCAATTCCTGGCTCCAGCTCCTGATTCCAGCTTCCTGCCAATGCAGACCTTGGGAGGCAGCAGTGGCGGCTCAAGTAATTAAGTCCTTGCCACCCATACAGGAGACCTGGATTGAGTTCCTGGCTCCAGGTTTCAGCCCTGCCCATGGCTGGTCATTGTGGGTATTTGGGGAGTGAACCAGCACAAGACAGTGTTTTGTCCATCTGTCTGTCCCTGCCTCTCTGCCTTTTGAATAAAATTTTTTTAAAGAGAAGACACAAACCTGGATAACATTAATGCTTATTAGTAAGAAAAACGCCATATTTACAAGCACAGCCTAACTGAATTACTCAAGTTCTAACCAACAGGTATATTTTAAAGGCTTACTGTGTACCAGGGACTCAGACAGATTTGCTGGTTACTAAAAGGGAGATAAGATAGAGCCTCTGCATGGCAGAATATATTGAAAGATGTGTATGCAAAAAAAAAAAAAAAGAGGGAAAAAATGGTCAGTAGATTCTTATAAGTCAAAAACACCTCTGCAAAACTATCTAGCCATTAAGCTGCCATTTTCTTCTTCTGAAAAGTCCATTTTTCACATCCAAATGTTTCACTTCCTTTGAAAATTAATGAATAAACTATTAACTAAAATTAATGAATAAAGTAATGTTAATTATATGTGAGCCTTAAAATGTTTTTTTTCTAGTTTTTTTATGTTGAACTAAGAATTTTTGGAGTAGACATTTGGCCCAGTTGTTAAGAGGCCAATTAAAACACCTGCATCCTGTACTGATCTACCTGGGTTTATTCCCAGCTCTGCTCCTGACTCCAGCTTCATATTAAAGCTGTCTCTAGAAGGCAGCAGGTGACACCTCAAGAAGTTATGTCCATACTACCTGCATGGGAGACTTGGATAGTGATCCTGGTTAGCAGCTGCAGCCAGGCCTAGTGCCAGCCACTGTGGGCATTTGGGGAATGAACCAGCAAATGGGAGCTCTCTCCCTCTCCTCCCTCTCTCTCCATTCTCTCTCTCAAAAAAAAAAAAAAAAAAAACCTAAGGAATTTTTAAATCATCATTTTGAAGCTTATTGCAATAGAATTTAAACAAAAAAAGAAGGTTTCATGATTTGAAATTCAAATTTTGGTGTCCATGAATATTGGAACACACTCATTCATTCCCATTTGTTTCCATATTGTCCATGGCTGCTTTCCCACTATAGTGGAAAAGACCATGTAGCCCACAAAGTGAAAAATATTTACTACTGCTTTCCCACTAAAGTGCAGAAGCCATGTGGCCTTTACAGAAAAATGTAACAATGGATTTTGGTTTTAAAATCAATGCTTCTGTGTTACTGTTGTTTCTTTTTCTGGAATTCATGGAGATGTTTAAAATAAACATATTGGGCAAGCAAAGCTTCCTACACAGTTTCTCTATGCTTCTGCCTCTAGAATACTTTGCTCACCCCCACTAGCATGGGTTTCATTTCCTTGTTGCTCCTGTAACCAATGCTAGATTCCAAGACCTGGTCCTTGAATCTCCACTAAACACAGCTGTCATCACCTCCAGGTTGCCGCTTCTTACACTTGATTTTCACGTGCAATCCTACACTGTGTAACAATGTTTTGGTCAATAAGAGACTGAATCTAGGACAGTGGTCCCATAATCACCTGGAGACATCACAGCCATCTTAGATGGTTTAAATGTACTCCGTGATGTTCATATAACAACAAAATTACCTATCGGCTATTGACACATTTCTCAGAACAGGTCCCTGTCATTAAGAAGCACAAGACTGCACGTCTGACTGCTACCACATGAAATTCTAGGTTCTTCCCTGGAGTCTTAGTGTTCATTTGGCACTTAGGAATAGCCATGAAGTCAGACAGAAGGTAAGTGCTTTTCTGTAGACACTGCGAAAAACGAGAATTTGTGTGTTTAAAAAGATTCAATTTTAACACGAAGCAAGGATACATTATCTTTTCAAAAATATTGAAAATCTTTTTAGCACCAAAAAAGTCATGATTTTAGGTCAAGCACACATGATTGTGTGCTCTTAATTGTTCTAACTGAAAACAACATCTGAAGACGTTCTCAAAGGTCCATGGTCTCTCGTATATGTTGCGTCCAATGATATGCAAACCAATGCAAAAAGGAGGAAAGTTATGGGTGGGGAAATTATGGGTGGAGGGAGGGTGGAGGTCAGAGCGGAAGAGGTAGTAGCTGGCAGGTTGGTCAGAGGGAGTTCAGGATGGCTCTAGGTAGAATTTAGCCATTGTCATCCCTGGAAGACAGCTTAGTCTTTCTGACTCTCTTGAGTCACACTGTCCCACAACAAGGTCAAACAATGCACTTCAGTATTTCCCTGGTTGCCACCCCGGCCTTGACTGGAATTGTATGAAGGAAGTATTTAGAATTCTTGCTGTCATCTCCTTAATATCTCTTACCTAAGACTAAGCTCTAAATCACTTAAATATATTTTCAAATAATCATATTACCTGACCTTGAGCCACACATGTCGTTTCCTTTTGTATTTTGAAGAGCCCTAGAGGACCTGCATAGGCTGCCAACCCCATCCTGGCCCTTCTTCTCCAATGGCATTTTCTCCCTCCAGAAGCTGCACCACCATCAGCCATGTAGCCCAATCAGCAGGTCAATATGTCACCCTTTGCACCCTCCATCTCCAATCAGTTCCTAAACCTGTTCATATCAGATCCATCTCTCTCTCCATCACTACTGCTACTCCATAAGTTTATCTTTTCTTTTGCAAAACTGCAACAGTTTCTTGATTGGTCATGTCATTTGCCTGCTAAAAATGCAAGGGTTTTTACTTCCATTATGATAAAACTCAAAGAGACACGTGGTGCGGCACAATGGGTTAAGCTGCTGCTCGGGACAAGTGCATCCCATGTTGGAGTGCCAGCTGGAATCCCCACTACTCCACTTCTGATCCAGTTCCCTGCTAATGGTGCTTTGGAAGCAGCAGAAGATGGCTCAAGTATTTGAGTTCCTATCACTGGGGAGACCAGTTGTTGGCTTCTGGCTTCTGCCTGACCCAGCCCAGGCTGTTGCAGCCATTTGGAGAGTAAACCAGCAGATAGATCTTTATATCTCTCTCAATCTCTCTCTCTCCCTCCCCCATACACACTCTGCCTTTCAAATAAATGAATAAATCATTTTTTTAAAAAATAATAAAATGCTCAAAGTTTTCCAAGCCCTTGCTAGGGTTTCCAGACCCATTTCCCACAATCCCTATGGCAGGTTTTCAGGATGAACTTAGGAAACTGAATTCTCTGCAAGGCCATGCTTACTCTTTCTGCCAGTCCTACGCACATTGGCTGCTTCTGAGTTCAGATGTTTCCTAGCTCATGTTCATGCTCTTTGTCTGGATACCTCCTACTGAATAGCCCCCTCTAGGTGTGAATGGGAGAGACATTTCCTTCAGCAAGCCTTCCTTGCCCAGCCTTAGACTGGATTAGGGGCCCCCACTGAGGACTTCCATAAAGCCCCTGAGAACTTGGGTGTCAGAGAATTCATTCCAAGAAGGCAGCAACTAATCTTACATACCACTGCCTTTTCAATGCCTCACAAGGAATGCAGAAGGTAGTGAATCAATGAATGATGGCCTCCTCTAAGCTGCCCAGAATCATGACCTACAAAAGAAGGACTGCTCCGACTCAGCTCCTTAGAGCAACCTCTAATTATATGGGAGTACAGTTTCTGGGCTGAGAGTCCTAACTACACGATCTCAACAAAAATCTTCAAATCATACAGAGAATTGGCAAGCCAGCTGTCCCACAAGGGCTAAGCCATAAGAGACCCAAGGAAATTTGATGGTGTAAGTTGCCCTCAGTGCTGCTTGCTTAACTCCCACTATTGGACTTGTGCCACCATGAAGGACAGCTGGAAAGTCATCCATCTACAATACACATAGTTCCCTATGGGGAAATCACACTGGAATGATCAGCACAAAGATATTTATTACATCCTTCTATTCAAGAGTCTGAAACAGAGTATTGTACTGAATAAGTTAGAAAAGGCTCTGACATCCAGGGCTTTACAATTTGAAATAGTCACTGAGGTCAGAAGACAGCAATAAGTTAGTGGAGCTTCCCAAGCAAACCTGACAAGCCTTGCACGTTGGATACAGCAGTGAGAACCAGATCTGTGAGAGCTCTGTAGGAATGTAATTCTCTACACAAAACAGTCTAAAGAGTAAATTGACTTTTTACAGGCTTCCTACTAAAAGGAGCCTAAGCTCTTTGCTGTCACAAAGCTCTAAGTGAAGCCACTTTGTAATGCTAATTTCACACTGAAACAACCACATGGTAAGTTGGTTCTTGGGGAGCTGAAGCAAAGCAACTGAAATAGTCCTGTTTTATCTAGGACAGTGCACTTGACACATTAATAAAGTAATCCTTCTGTCAGTGTCCCCAGACAACTAGACCCCTATCATAGTCTGTTTTCCCCTCTATACCGCATTGCTTTGCAGGGATTTTGCTCCAGAGAAATGCCCTACACAAGATGCGTCAGGAATCAGTGGATCAAAATGGCCCAAATTGCTACTGAGTCAGAGATGTTTTTTAAATTTTGACAAACAACATATAACTGCATGCTAAATGGTTAACACCCTTCCCTGATGGTTTTGCAATCCTATACTTATATTGTAACTCTATCACAGTGAAATTACAGGTTCCTGTGAAACAATAATAATATATTTTTATAGCAGTGTTCATTCAAGGAACTTTTAAACAAGTTTCAACATTTAGATATTGAATACTGTCACTCTAAGTCCTACTTCCTTCCATAAATCATAAATGGAAAATCATGATTTCCCCAGAGTATCAGCTGGATCTGAGGGATATTTTTATTGTCACATCAAACATAAAATATTGATGAAGCAGTTAAGAAAAATAGATTCCACTGTTCTCTTTGGCAAGGAGTTGACTATTAAAACTGTACCATATACTGTGTGTTTTAAGTCGAAAAGAACAGTGCTAGAAAGTCAAATGGCTATTAATTTAAACTAGCACATAAAAACTATTCAGGCCACACTTCAAAACCAATGAGCAATTTTTAAAACTTGCAAAATTGTAAGAAACAATTATGTAATTATATATACAGATATTTTATATATACATATATAATTATAGACTATCATGTACGAGATATTTTTAAAACTGTAAGTTAAACCAGTAGAAATTCACACAAAATTTACATATACCCTAAGTCAAAACCTCTGAACTATGTAATAACAAAACAAACATGGTCAGCAAAAGGAAGATGGATAGAAAGGAGTATAGAAGGACTGGTGTAGAGAATCTGTATTTGTCAGTGTTTGGGCACCAGTGTTTAGGACACAGGGGCCACTATCCCAGAGATGGGCTCCTCAGTCCCTACAGCAAATAAAGCCAAGACAGGGTATGAAACCCTGGACCATCTTCACGAGAGAGCATTTGTCCATAGACTGACTAAATGGATTCATGGTATTCAGGCACCCTTGGTAGTGGCATCTCACAATATGAATTATTCATCTCATATTGGCCTTTGCTTTATGCATCTATTTCTTTTGATTTGGACAGCTAAACCTCGCCTGAGACCCAACCCTGAGATAACTGATAATTTTGATCAGGATCAGACTAGACCCTTGTTTCAGTAGCCAACTGGTTTCCATTGACAACCTTTCAAAAAACCTCCAACAAATTGAAAAAAAAAATATTTATGGCTCAGTCAAAATTTCAGCTGTCTTCATGCACTATGAACACATCAATAAAAGAAATATAAAATCATTACAATGGACTTTTTATAATACACCATAATAATGTATAGCCAAGTAAGTTTGGTCTTCTTCAAAATTATCCTCTTTATGGACCTTTCATTACATAATTATTATAATTATGCTGCAATTCCCAAAGCATTTCCTTTTCTCTGAATAATTGCCTTTAAAGTTTGCAATTCAATTTATTGGATCACAGTAACTAAAACTTGTCTGTTAATATGGCAAATTACGATGAAAATTTTGATGTTAAGATATAGGGAAAAATAATTTAGGAGCAGACTTAAGTGATCAGTCTGGACAACATGACTTAACACAAGCTGCAAGTATATAACAATGACCATGGCGGGAGATATTTGGCCTAGCAATCAGGATGTAGGTTAACACACTCACATCCCACGTTGAAGTATCTGGGTTCAATACCCACTCCAGCTCTTGACTCCAGCTTCCTCCTAATGTACATTCTGGGAGGCAACAGCAATGGTTCAAGAAATTGGGCCTCTGCCATCCTCATGGAAGATCTGGACTGAGCTCCTGGCTCCCAGATTAGCTGAGTCCAGCCCCAGCCATTGTAGTCATTTAAGGAGGGAACAAGCAGATGAGAGAGCTCTCTCTCTAGCTCACTCTGTCTCTCTCTCTTTCTCTCTCTCTCTATCACCTCTGCCTCTCAAAATAAATAAAAATAAAACAGGAGAAGATGCCTGGCCTAGCAGTTAAGACAATACCTGAGACACCCACATTCCATAACAAAGTCCCTGAGTTCAAGTCCTGGCTCTACTCCCAATTCCAGCTTCCTGTTAATGCACATCCTGGCAGGCAGCAAGTGATGGTTCAAGTAGTTGGGTCGCTGCTACCAGATTGGAGAGCTGGATTGAATTCCCAGCCTTGGCTGTTGCCAGCATTTAGGTAGTGAGCCAGTACATGAGAGATCTATGTCTGTTTCTTCTGTCTATCTCTCTCACCTACCCTCTCCCTCTCTCTCCCTCTGCGTGTGTGTGTATCTCTGCTTTTTAAATAAATAAATAAATTTTTAAAACATTAAAGCTATGGTAACATGAATGACATTTAAAAATAATACTAAAACTTTTAAAAATGACTATGACGAATTGAAATTATTATACATTTAACGAGAAGAAATTTATATAAAATTTTAAAGATAATTCCACATTAAGAGATCAAAAAATACTTTGTTCAAAGGCAAAACAATCAAGGGTATGGTTTTCATTGGTAGCTATTTTCAGTGTCCACATCTATTTTAATGTATAAATTCTAGAGTACTTGTTTAAAAGTCTCTCATTACTATGTTTAACAATTACAAAAGTGTCTTAAAGTGTCTTACTATTAACCTGAAACTTACAGTTCACAATCCTTGGCTGAATTTCCACCCTAGATGTTAAGATTTTTTCTCTGGTCTTACTTGAGACTTATCTGTAGAATTTTTGCGAGAGTCCGATACCCAGTCTTATAAGAGATCTATAGCATTTACACTTGGTTTCTGTGGGGTTATACATAGCTCCTCCAATATAGACCTTAACTTTTGGTATCTTAACTTTTGGATACTATGACCAAAACCAAGTTATATCACCTGATACATAGTTTCATACACAAGCCAACTAGACAGAGAGGGAAATTCAGGGTATGAGAGAATAGAGAACAAATCAAATCACTACTTTAAAAATCATAACAAAATGGAAACTGGAAAAATTTGTTCCAAATCAAAAAAGCATAATCTTTACTGATAAACATTTGTAAATCAAACCAACTGGTATACAAATCATAAATTCTATGCAAATATCACATCTAGTTTAAAACCAGCTTCATATTTTGTAAAGATTTTTCTTAAAAACTACAACTTAATGTACTTATTTTCTACCATATTCATAAACTGAATTTTTTGTGGTAACATTATATTGTTATTTTATGTATATGTGTGCGTGCATATATATATATACATATATTTGCATTATGATAGTTCAGATGTCTTCCAAATTTTGTACTTGATTTAAAATTCATGTAAAATTAAGAAAGTACTTTGGATTTTTCCTCAAACATTTGATTTCCAATGATATAACCTAAACAATTAAAGAGCTATTTAATATATTCCATAACCCTGACCATAATTGTTTTACTCTTTTATGACTCTGAAACAGAAGGGATCATATTCAGAACATTAAATTCCAGTACATTTAACAACATATTATATAAGGATAAAACTTTTTTATTGCATGCTTAGTGAGACCATGTTAGATGAAATTTTCCCAAATTCTCATACAGGCTGATTCATTGTGTATGCAGACTTATACTGCAGAATTATACTCAGCAAAGAGGAACTGCACTCCTTATATAAACAAGACACATGGTACTGTAAAGAATGTTCAAATGTAGTAATTTATAATGATAACAGCAGCTAACACTTACTGGGCTAACATAAACATGCATTTTCTCAATCACAGAACCCTTGGGTCATAAGTCCTATCAATCTCTAAGTTTGAATGGTCAAGTCACATGAACACAGAGATGTGACAGGATTTGCCTCAAGTCACACAGCTACTAAGCAGTAGATCTGGGATTTGAATCCAAAAGATCTGAATCCAAAGTCTGCTGCTCCTCACCAGTGAGCGGCACTGCCTGACCCATTGCAGAGAGTGAGGTTTTTGCCCTTTAGCAGTAGAGTCCTGAAGAAAGTTCATAATCACTAGTTCTGGGTGATTGTCAGTTCCTCTAATAGTAGGAACTTAATTTTTAAAAACACACCTATTCTTAGAGCAACTTATTATAAAATAGTTTGGAGAAAAGAAATGAGTATGCTCGCAACAAATTTCATAGCCATTATAATACATTTTCTTTCCAAATCAACCTGACAGCTTTTTTAAAACTATACTAAAGTTTGCCAATCTATAAAAATTGAAAAGTTTGATGAACAATTGAAAAGATGAACAATATGCTATTTAAAGTCTCTTAGTCCTTAGAATTAACCATGGGATATTCATTCTGAAAACTGCATTTTTAGACTGACTGGCAATTGGGTTCCTCAAAGTGCTGTGGATAAAAAGTCTCCAATTATTGCCAATTAGCAATGTGATTTTAGAAGTAATAGGAAACAGATAAACAGGCCAATTTTACAAAGTAATAAAAGGTGCTGTAAACATCAATAAGAAAGGCAGTTCCAAAGAGTAAAGTCCTTCTGCCCCATCCACAAGGAGGAGATCTCCTTCAGGGGCCAATGGCCTCTCCTTTGCACCTGGGTTTCAGGTTTGCAGCACGTGTAGAGAATCAGAGCTCAGAGGACTGTGAATCACTTTCTCATACACACATTTATGGGCATATTTGTAGCAGAGTTGACTTTTCCAATACTTTAGCATGCTGATTCACTGGAGAATTATGAGCCTGGCAGCATCCTGGGAGAGAGCTGCCCCTATTGGTTCACTCACACAGGTATAGCAACAGGAACAAAGTAGATGCGGTACCTAAAGAACACTTGAAACACGAAACGCTACATCTAATTACACTTCACCTAAGACTCTGAATTTAAACTCTATTTTTAAAAATCTCATTAGAAGGAGTTTGCAAGCTTTTCTAGCTGTTCATTTGCAAAAAAGGATAGGAGCACAATCTCTTCCATGTCAGTTGGTTATAACTTCAGCATCTATTCCCCGGGTTTCACACTTTGCAAAATTCTGATGTTCTTAAATTAATAATAGGTACTATTAGCATTTTGAATATACCTATTTCAATGGATTTGATTTCCTTCATAACAGGAAGAACAATGGAATTCTGCAAAGGCTTGTTAGACTTACTTGGGATTCTAACAACGAAAACTTTGTTTAATCACATAATTTCCAACCCCAGCCCCCATTTTTTAATTCAGTCAACAAATGTTTTCTGAGCACCTACTACATGCAGGAGTGACACGTGGTATGAGTGCCAAGAAAACAAGTTTCTATTAAACATGTATGGGGGAAACGGCGGCGCAAACAAGAATCCTTTATGAATAGCTTTGTCACCGATAAGTTTCTTGGAGAAATCGAAGAAAACAGTTTCACAGTAGCCCACTTGGGTCTAAGAGTCTGCCTTTCCGTTGCAAGCAGACTTGGCTCTACCCCAACAATGGGCTTCAGTTTATTCTTCCATCTCTTCTTAACGCTTTCCATCTTATTGCTCCAAATCCACGTTTTCTTTCAAAACCATGACAGCGCATCTCTTAAGAACCGAGAACAAAAACACTAGTCCTCTCTCCCCGAACCCTGCCCATATCCTCTCCCTCCTCTTTCGTAGGCACGTGTGCTTGCGCAGCTCAGCTGAACACCCTCTCACCTGAAAAAAAGTTTGGAGAGGACGCCGGCCTTCTCCAGAGGCGACTTCTGCATGGTCTCTCGGAGCGCCGGGCTGCCTGCCGGGGCAGGCTGGGCTCGCGCTCCTACTGCCGGACGCCCTGCTCCTCTCCGCGCCCGCCGCTCACCCCTTTTTCTCTGACCTGCCGTGATGTCATTTGCCGCCAACTCCCCCCACCCACCCCCATGGCACACACCTCCCCTTTCCTGCTGCTCCTTCCCCCGCCCCCGCTGCCCAGGTTAAAAGCCCGGCGCTGCCTGGCCGGCCCCACATTCGCTCCAGCCGCCTTCTCCGCCCCGGCGCGCCCCGGCCGCTCCCCGGCCGCTCCTTCCTTCTCGCCTCCTTCCCGCCTGCGCCGCCCCACGCCTCCCTCGCCCGCCGCGGACTCCCGGCCTCCTCCCTCGCGCGCGCTCCGTGCAGCTCCGCGTCCCTACCGTCCAGCCGCAGCCCAGCCCGCGCGGCCGCTCTGCAGGTGCGGGCGGCGACGCCTGAAGACAGAGCCACCAGCGGGAGCAGGAGCGGCAGCACCGCGGCGAGACTCCTGGACCTTCCTCCTCACCAGGTCCCTCCGGCCCCGGGACCTGCCGCCGCCAGCTTCCCTGTGCCATCCTCCTCCTCCTCCTCTTTCTCTTCTTCCTCTTTCCCCGGATCCTAGCCGGGTTCGTGTAAGGTTTGCAAGGTGCATTTTGAAAAGGGAAATACCTCTCTCCAGCATCAAAATGCAGCCTTGGAGAGCCGGCAGGTCCTGCGTTTGTGCCTGGTGGGTTCGCCCTCGCGCCTCCTTCGCGGGGCTGGGGAAGAACCCAGCGTTGTTAGTTTCAGGCTTAGGTGCGCTCCAACTGCGGCTAAGACACCTTTGGAGACGCACTTGGGGGGACGAAAATGTCAACATCTTGCAAAGAGGTAAGAGCAGCTAGTGCCTTGCCCGTCGCCGCCGGAGAGTTGTTAGTTGTCTTTACGAAGTTTTTACTAGTCTAGCTTGCGTTTCTAAGGAGGCTTTTGTGTGCCTAAGCGACAGTGACGACTGGACAGTATGTAAACTCACCCGCCCTCCTATGGATTTCCTGGTCTCGTTCAGCAAAACGTCTTGACTACTGCGCCGGAAGGAATCCAGGCAGCCTTTGAAGCGAAGGTGGCGCATTAACTTTGATCTGACTGAATCTGAGGGCACCTACCCTTTCCTAAGCGTGGGCGCCTTCCTTCCCAGGTTTGGGTGCCTGTCGTGTGGATTTTAAAGAGCCAAGCCTTTAATTTCTGAACTCTATTGTCAAAAAAAAAAAAAAAAAGTGCTAGCATAATGATAGAAAGGAACATACATTTCAATTCATGAATGTGTTCCGCAGGTTTTGATCACTTTCCTTTGCATTTTAATGTCATCTTTTTTCCCTTCTATCTTAAAGTGGGTTTTAAGAAACATTCACATTTTATTGCACTGAATTTTAATAGTAGAGAATAGAAGAGCAAAGAGATGGAACAAAATGATGACAGGATGAATCGGGAAAGAATTTCAGCATTTCTAATTCATGACCCTTGCTTCATAGACTGTGCTGGTGTTTTCCTCTCTCCAGTATCACAAAACTTGAGGCTCTGTTTTCCCTATTGACTTTTCTCAGGAGTGTGAGTGAACTTACTTCATCCACTTCACCATCCTAAGTCTGTTTTCTCCCTACTAGCATGACCCATCAAATGTAAGACACAAATGTTGAAAACAATTGGCAATTATTTCCTTGTTGTTATCAATGAGCAATGACAATGAAGGGATGAAGAATCCACTTCAAGATTACAGAAGCTGACCAATGAGTATGGCTCAAGGAGACCCCAAATACTTTTCAACCAATCTCCCTCCTCTGGAAAGAATAAATAAAATAGTCACCTGAGTTCTTACTATTTGCTGCACATCATTTCATGCAAACCTCACGCTCACCATGTGAGTAAGTGTTGTTATCCTCAATCTTCAACTAGGAAACAGACTAGAGGAGTTAAATAAATGCCACTAATGATAAAGCCAAGATCAAACTCAGGTCTATTTCCAATCTCTCCTTTCAGCATATAGTATTGCCCCTAGTCAAATCACCCATGTAATTTTGTTTACATTTTGCCAGCCACCAAACCCAGTCTTTCTCCTTACACTGGTTTTGTGAAATCAAAACTTTAAAACCTGTTTAACAATGAGACATAAAAGCAGAAATCTATAAATCAAGCAGCTACCAGAATTACATATTTTAATAAATAACACTGAACTACAATATTCTGTCATAAGTGTGTACACACACATGTATAGGAAGACCATAGATCGTTACCATAAAAGCAACACAAATTTATTTTGGCAGAAGTCAGTCTTCACTGTCATTCAGAACTTTCACATTGCCAGCAGACATGTCCAAATGAACTTACCCAGGATTTCAGTATTTGCATCTAGATAGGTGCTTAATACAGGAATACGAACTCATGCACTAAAGAAGTGTTTAAATACGGCTGAAGGTCATGACTGAAATCCAACACATGGCTTTGAGATGTCCAGTTAGGAAAGAGGTCAGTGGTCTGCGATAAGTGTTGAAGTGGACAGTAAGAAACAGTAAGATTTCTCTCTCTAAGCTACTCTACACCAACCCATATTATGTTGTAACAATGTTATAATACCCATAGCTTATACCTATTGGGCGCCATATTGCCAGGCATGATGATAAATGCACCCATGGTTGACCTTTTCTAATCCTTTTAACACCACTGTAGTACAGGTAATTTTTCAATATCCATGTATTACATGAGAAGAACATGAGATACAAAAGCAATTTTCCCAAGCAAGTTTCATAATTAATAATAACAGAAGAGGCTGGAATTTGAACCTAAATAGTATCTTATCTAAACCCAAACTTAATGACTACACATATTTCCCCTATAGAATTTCCTACTAAGTAGGACTGACCTTAAACACAAGAAATTGGGTGACTATTTGTGTGGCATCATTTTAAAGGAACATTAAAAAGATCTAGGCAATGGAAGAGGAGATGATGAGAAAAGGAAGCCAAAATTTATTTAGTCACTACTCTACCTTCAGCAAGGTGCTTCCCACAAAGCATCCCAGTATACGAAAGATCATGAGATAATCTTGTAGTCTTACTTTACTCATCCTGTCACACAGTGTCCGAAGTTTTACCATTAGAGATCGTGAGATGAACCTGCACTATAATTTATCCATCATGTCAGCTTCATTTGCTTATGTTCCTTGGATTCTGTCCTGAGTAGGGTTTAATAGTGATAGATGAGTAGAAATCATGTGTGCACTAAAAACTGGCAAAATAAAGAGAGGAAAGAACACGTCACCTCCCTAGTAAACCAAAGCTCATTACAAGACAGAAGGCAAGACATTGGCTTCACGCTCATAGGCTGATTGTGTTTGTCAGTTTCTCTAAGCTAGGAGGATAGGAGTGGCCACAGCTCTGCCACAGTGTGCCAGTGATGTACTAGTATGCAAACACAGGTTACAGTCTTACAACGTGTTTCAGGACCACAAGGAGGTGTCCTGGTACATGTTGATTATTATTGATTATTGTTGACTTTTACTGTTTGCAACAGGACATTTGGTCTGGCAAATCTGTTTATAAACACACAGGCATATAAACCTCTATTTATATACATATAGACAACTCTTCTTCCCCACAACCTCTTTGGAGACAGGAATTGTGTCTTCTGTTTTCCTTCTGACATTCCTTACTTAGTAATAAAACAATCCAGCGACCATTTTCTCTTGGGGTTACTGACCTAATTGTTGAAATATCATCTTAAAGAAGAAATCAGAAGATATCCAGCGGATGAATGGTTAATATTCTTCTTTCAGCAAGCAAGAGCTTGATGCTGAGGCAGATACAGAATAAAGAGGTACCTCTGCCCTACAAAGCTCAAAACCTACTTGTGGTCATCAAAGTTCACAGAAGATGGTAGCAGACATAGGGGAAACAGCCTGGGCTTAAAGGCAATAATGACATAGGTTTGCAGTCCTGACACCATCTCTTACTTAGCTGAGTGATCCTATTTAAATTATTTAGCTTTTTTTGTCTCCTTTTTCTTTTCAGGAAAATGAGGGTTTTTTTTAAAAGGATTTATTTTATTCATTTGAAAGGCAGAGTGGAGAGAGAGGGTGGGGGAGGGAGAGAGAGAGAGAGAGAGAGAGAGATCTTCCATCTGCCGCTGATTCACACCTCAAATGGCCCAAATGGCTGGGGCTAGGTCAGATTGAAGCCAGGATCCAGGAACTCCTTCAGGTCTCTCACGTGGGTGGCAGGGCCCAAGCAGGTGAGCCATCGTCTGCTGCTTTCACAGGCATATTATCAAGGAGCTGGGTCAGAAGCAGAGCAGCTGAGATTCAAACTGATGTGGGTAATGAATATATCATTTTTTTAAAATCCAGGTTCCTGTGTCCCACAGAGATAGAAATATTAAGCCAAGACTGGAATCTTTTGCAAATAAGAACAGAGTTTATTTGGCAGTCAGGGAATAACCATACATCCACATGCACGAGTGTGGGCTGCCCTACACTGAGAAATACCCCAATATGAGTGGGCCAAAGAATTTCCCATAGGCTAGAGAGAAAAGAGAAACTGAAAATGGCACCTATAATTGGGAAGGTCTGCCAGAGAGTGGGAGAGGTCCAACAGAGACCAGATTTCAGTAGAAAAAAGCTCCAACTACAGCAGCACCTCTAAGCGAGGTCTGGCAGCAAGAGAGCTCTCTCCCACCTTCCACTTCATTTTATATGGAAGGGAGTGGTAGCCTAATTGGATATGTAAATGGAGTAGAGACTTAGCATGCATCCTGAGAAGGTGGGCATATCAAATTGACAGTTAAAGAGATAGGGTTACATTGCAGGGGTACAAGAATTCCAGCTTGCTTAAACTTTACCTACATGCCTAGTTATACCATAACACTGTTGGCACTTAGAAGGGATGCTGGCATTGTAAGCAGCAGTTTAACCTGCTATGCCATAATGCTGAAAATGAGATTAATAGTTTCCACCTCACAGGATTGTTGAATGGGTTAAATCAGAGTCTCTCTGTGTCAGTACTGTGGAAATTTAGGGTTGGTAATAATTCTTTGTTGTTGGGGGCTGGCCTTGTATTGTAGGATGATCAGCAGCTTCCCTAGCTTCCACCCACCAGGTGCTAGTAGGACAACTCCTCTGTTCCCCAGGTAACCAAAACTGACTCCCAAGATAGCCAGATATACTGGGGGAAGGGAGCAGGGTGAAAAGTTACCACTAGTTGAGAACCATTGAATGAACTAAATGTTGTACATAAACAAACTTGGAACCTATTAAGTGTTCAGTAAATGGTAGAAATTGTATTAGGCCGTGTCATGGCATAGTGTGTTAAGCCACCACTTACAATGCCTGTATCCCATATGGGTGTACTGGTTCAAGTTCCAGCTGCTCCACTTCTGATCCTGCTCCCTGTTAATGTACCTGGGAAGCAGCAGATGATGGCTCAAGTACTTAGGCTCCTGCCACACACATGGAAGTCCTCGGCTCCTAGTTGTGGCCTGGCCCAGCCCTGGGTGTTGTGCTCATTTGTTGTTCCCATTTGGGAACCAGCAGATGGAAGAGTTTTCTCTTTCAAATAAATAAATGAGTCTTTTTTAAAAAAAAAATTGTATTAGTCAGCTTTTAGTCACCACAACTAAAACACCTGAGAGAAGTCATTTACAAAGGAAGGTTTATTCTTGCTTAGAGTTTTGGAGAGTCACAATCCAAGGTCAGGCAGCCTCATTGGTCTGCTGCCTGATGAGGGTGGAGGTTGGCAATGAATGGCAGGACTTATGCAGAAGGAAGATCCTATTTGGAGCCAGCACACAAAGACACAGGACACACCCTCATCCATGTGTTCCTCCTTCGAAAGCAATCATGATTCCATCGCAGGGCCCTACCTTAGCAACCTAATCTAATCCAGTAATTTCCCAAAAGTTGCACCCCCAGACACTAATTGGATTAAGTTCTCACCCTCCTAGTACCATTAACATAAGACATGGGGTTTAAATGTATGCATGAGTTGGGTAGCCAAATCATATTAAAAGAATAGCAGAAATTACCATTACATATCACTGATTATAAATCAGAAACTAGTGCAGCATTGCAAAATTGAATGCTACAGCAAACTGAATTCCCTAAAAACTGTCAGAACTCTCAGGAACATTTAATTCTCTCATCCCCTTTGAAGTTATTTGCTTGTAAAGGGTACATGGAAGTGCTCATGGGAAAATGGAATTAAAAGTCTGAGTTTATCTTCTTAAAATATTTATTTGAATGGCAGAGTGGCAGAAATAGAGGGAGAGACAGAGGGAGAGCAAGAGCGAAACAGAGATATTTTGCATCCAGTGATTCTTTCCACAAATGGACTCAACAGCCAGATCTGTGCCTGGCCAAAGCCAGGAGCCAGGAACTCCATCTAGGTCTCCCACAGGGGTGCAGGGGCCCAACTATTTTTCCTGTCTCCCTGCTGCTTTCTCAGGCCCTTTAGCTGGGTTGAAAGTGGAGTAGTTGGTACTCCAATTGGTGCTCAGATACAGGATTCTGGCATTGCAATTAGCAGCTTAACCTGCTGTGCCACAATTCCAGCCCTCCTGAGTTTATTTTATCCAAAAAAGATATTTTAAAAAAATACATGGGATATTCCTACTATGAAGAAACTATGCATGCACTTCAAGGTGATCTATACCAAAATATACTCATATTTTAATTCCATTTTCCATGAACTTTTTTAAGTACCCTTGTATTTGAACCAGATGAAAAGAAGGTAAAGCAGTGCCCTTGCCACTGTAAGATAATTCACTTTTAAAGGCAAAACTTTTTATATGGTAGAAATGTCCTCATTTCCTTCACACTGAAATAACATCTGAAAGCTCTGTGTTTTGGTTCCTCGAATTTTTAAAAAAGATTTATTTATTTATTTTGAAAGTCAGCCTTAGACAGAGGGACAGACAGAAAAAGATTTTCCATCTGCCGCTTCACTCCCCAGATGGCCACAATGGCCAGCACCAGGCCAGTCAGAAGCCAGGAGCTCAGAGGTTCATCCAGGTCTCCCACATGAGTGGCAAGGTCCCAAGCACTTGAACCATGTTCCACTGCTTTCCACAGGCCATTAGCAGAGAGGTGGATCAGAAGGGGAGCAGCTGGGACACAAACCAGTGCCCACATGGGATGCTGATATCACAGCCAGCAACCACAGCTACATGACAACAGCAGCCCTGGTTCCTCTAATGCTAAGCTCATCAGCAGTAGTATTTGTAACAGTGTCCAGATGAAATTTGGCGCCCTGATGGGTCATCTGTAACTTAAAAGTAGCTAGTTCCTTAAAAAGGCTGTACAAAATGGAAGCTTATTAATACCACTAAAGAACTGGAACAATTTTGAGTACCATTTGGAATATAACTTTGTCATAAATACTCATACAGAAAGCTAACAAATCTTCTGAGATTTCCTAACACTGTCGTTTATGAAATGTTTCATTATTTATATCAGTTCTCTTTTTCATGTTCTCTGTTTTCTAGTGAAGTTTTCTTAGAGGATTCATAACACCAGATTAAATTTTCATAGTGATATCATGCTGAAAGCCAGATGCTATGTATAGAATTAGAATAATAGTTTTGTAAATTGGAACTCTAAGAGGAAAGGGTGATTTGTGTTCTCAGATGAGTTCTATGTTAATTTACATAAATGCTTTATGGAAGAGGTACATTTAGAAAGAGTAGTGCACAGCAAGTAGAACAGTGGGTTATTTACTCATTTCTAACTATTTCCCTTTAAATAGAAAACATGTAATAAAAACACTTAACATATGGCATTTGTAATACAGAATAAGAAGAGACTACATGGGAAATTTTACTGGATGTTGTATTATTCTCATAGTCTGATATCTAGTAGAAGTTAATATGCAAGTTCACCTGGAAAGAAAAACTATCCTCCCTCCACTCTACTCACGGAAAAGTCTGCCATCCAAAGACTGAATTATCACTGGATGACATCACGAACAGTATTTTCAGCTATAATTTTTTCAAAAGCACTCATTTTATGGTCATTTATTATACCAATCCATGAGAAAACAAACAAGGAAAGGACATGAAGCCAGTTACTCAAGGACGGCTTTTTCACACAGGAAATTAGAATTTGAAAATTCATAGGCTCAAGGTCTCCTTTCTGATCTGCTTTAACTTACCCTGCCTAGACAGGCTCTTTGAGATCTTGTTTTAGGGCACTAACCTTGCCATGTGTGGATCTTCAAGTTCAATGTGATTAGTGCAACTCTGGTGATTAATTCGCAAGGTCAAAAGGACAACCCATTCCTGGCTCAGTGACTATGGCTCCATGGCCTCCACGGCATGCATCCCTGTGTCTTTGCAGGGTGACCAGAATCTCCTCACTGCAAAACTGCTGAGAGGCAACGCTGATGAGACAATGACAAAACACTTTGGAACACTTCTTCACATGTATACAAATTATCTTCAAAGAAATCTGTGAATACCACTTCAATGATTTTTGGGACAAAGTATGCTAATGAAGTAAGCTGAAATTGATAAACTTGTAACATGTTTTCATCTAAATAAGTCTGACCATTACATAGTTTTACTAAAAACACAGACATAATTGTTTACTAAGAGCAAATTAAGTTTAGCATGATCCTGTCTTTGCAAGAAAAAAAATTATATGTTGTGTATATTTGTTTGCTGTGTAAACTAAATATCTCAGGAAAATCCCTGTGAAGTTGATGTATTTCATTATTTTCTGCATCCCATTTTACAGATGGAGAAACTGAGGTACAGAAGGATAAAAGTCATGCCACATTCAAGGAAAGCTGCAAAATTTTTCTTGAAATCCAGTGATCTGGTTCCAGAGCAGAGCACTTAATCCCAGTGCTGTATGTGTAATTAGACTACATTGAACAGCTTTGCTTGTTTGACTAAGGGGAGCTGCCTTTTACAACTTGTCTTCTTGCTTCTCTGTTTAGGTGAAGATAGGGACTTACCACAGAGGAGAATTTTCTGTTCTTCTGAATTCATCAAGTAGACCATCTTCACTAGAGCAAAGGAAAGTCAGTGGCTATCCAGGAGGAGAGGAAAAAACAAGAGACAGAGACTACGTCTTCCACTGCCTGGGAGGTTCCATGTGCTTAGAATCAACGTGAAGCATTGAGATGACTCTTGTTGGAGCACTCAAATAGACACACTAAGGACACCCAAGGACAACCATGAGAGGAAAGATTTCTGCCAACGCCTACTGCATGATGTCAGATGGGTTGTTCTTGACTTCGCAGCTGAAACTGGAACTCGCTTTTACCCATAAGGTACTGGAGGAACTTTGGAAACTGCTATAGCAACTCTGGAAATCCAAGGAAAATGTAGTCTTGAGTGAGACCGACCGAGGCTGAGAGAATGAGATAGAGAGATCTTCCTCTAGGAACTGCGGTAACCTGAGCAAGGATCTGTTTCCACAGGGTGATAATGGAAGCATCTGACTCTGTGGGAGGCCTATTTTCATCAATGACACACTGCTGTGGTGACAAGGGCTCTGCAGCAGAAAATGGGGTGTGGCATGTGACAGCAGACTGGCCAAGTCTTCCATATACTCCCTTTCACTGGTGTTTGGAAACAGGAATTACACCCCTGGACATAGAAAACCCCAAATTTCTTGGACAACTTGGGGTAGAGGAAGTCCTTGAAAAGAGTTTCTGAATTTCCTACTAACTTCAATATTAAAAAGTAAAAGAGAGAGAGACCTGTGACCTTATTTATACCCCAACAAGTAGGTGAGAGGAGATATACAGGTTGCATAAACTACATGTTTGCATAAGCACTGAAAAAAGTGCAAAGATGTATGTTATCAGCTTATGTCATAAATTGCTAAACTTTTAAATATTGTTTCTCAAAACAAAGACAAGAAATGTATCCTGGGAAATAAGGTGACTTTCTGACTCCCTTCCAGAAATGTTTTCTGGAATGGCTAACGTGTTCCAGCTCTGTGCCAAGCAGGAGACACAATAAACAGTTCTGCCGCAGCTCCCACTGGGCTTCTCAGATCTAAATTTGACTAAAACTGTAGCAAAGCAAAGTGTTAGTTACCCTCTCCCAAAGAAAATAATCAGCATTGTTGTCTCTTTCATTTATTCCAGATTCTCCATAGGCTTGCAAAATCTAAGGTAACTTCTACGTTTCCTTTCTTTCTTCTCCACCCTAGGTCTGAATTCTTCTCCCACTCCTGGTTTTAGGACTGAAAACAAAATCTCAGAACCATGCTACACGGTGACAAAGATGCCCTATTGGACGTAGAAGGAAAGCACCTCCATCAGTTACTTTCAATGTTTCTCCCCAGCTCGTTCACTGGGAATGAATATTCTTATAAACATATGTGCTTTATGCATCTTCTGTAAGTGCTGCAGTTCTACTGCATCTCATGTTTGGATCTAAGAGCATTAATTTCTTTGAAATGTAAAATAAAACACAATTTTTAGGACTCTTTTTTTTTTCCCTTAAAAAACATACAAGAAGCCTTACAAATGGAAGTGACTCAGTCCTCTGTTTCTCTAAACGCCCCCTGCAAACTCACCACTCATGTCAGGCCAGCCTCCAGCAGGTGAGGAATAACAGCGTGTTCTCAAGACCATGTCAGTGCAGAACCCCACCCAGAGCAAAGCAGGAACTCTGCTCCTCAGGCCCCTCATGTCAGGCGGCCAGCATGCCCTCAACTCTAATGGGGAACAGAAACCTTGAACCTTTCTGCACCTGTCTGGTGCTTGGCACGGTGGGAACCCAGCGACTGACAGCTCCCTGGAGGAGCGCCCAGCCATGGTGGAACATCCAGTCCTATGCCGTAGGCGCCTTGCCAGCCAGCAAGCCAGTCACCAGCTGCAACTGCACTGCTGTGGCTTTCAAGACCCAGTCTGGTCATGATTCCAACTGTCAGTGGGAATGCTTCTTGTAATTACCTATCAAAAACCAAAGCCAATCACTCCTGGAAATTCTTTTTCTGGAGTCATATGAGCTGGGAAAAGTAGCCTATTTGATTATTGTATCATATTTTGCTAGCTTTCAAGAAAGTGAATATGAAAAACAATGTGAGATAAATTTATATTGAAATACTACGCGATCACCTCAATGTGCTCTTGTGCAAATGCAAAATATGAGGCTTGTAGCAGTTTAGATAATTCAAAAAGATGCAATATTTCCATAATCTGTATGCCTGTATCTCATGTTGAAGTACCTGGGTTCAAGTCCAGTATCTGCTCACAGTTCTAGGTTCTTATTCACACACACACACACACACACACACACCCCTCTGCTGCTGGGAGGCAGCAGGTGAGGGCTCAAATATTTGGATCCTTGTTACTCATGTAGGAGACCCAGATTAAGTTCCCAGCTCCTGGCTTCAGCCTAGTCCAGCTCCAGCTACTGCCAGCATTTGGGAGCAAACCAAGAGATAGATTCATTTCTCTCTCTTTCTCTCTCTCTCTTTCTCCTCTCTCCTCTCTGTCTTTCAGGTAAATAAAATAAGTGTTCATGGGGAAAATGCCATTATAAAATGTATTGTCCATCAGACAGCATGGCACAGGGATTTAGAATTCTTGCATTGAAGGAGAGCAAGGTTTCCTCATTTTTGAAGTGGGGAAGAAAGAGTTTCCATCAATAGAGCTGTAGTGAAAATTAAATGAGTTGACTGATGAAGGATAATTTCAATAAACTGTGTGTGTCTCCAGTTTCACTGCCTCAAGTTAATGCTGAGCTGACTCTTCTATCATGCCTTGCTTACATGATTATGAAACAATATACATACATATAATATATGTTATATATTACATATATAGATTACATAATCCTTAATTATTTTTAAATGCACCTCTTCTCAACCACTTTTATTTTTTGTTTACTTTCTTCTGAAATAAGGGAAAGTAAAACTCAATAGTAAGAAAAGAGAAAACTGAATTTAAAAATAAGCAGAACATCTGAACAGACACCACACTAAAGGAGACATACAGATGGCAAATAAGCATATGAAAAGATGCTTATCACCAGCTGTCATTAGGGGGTTACAAATTAAAACAATGAGATGCTGTCACTGGCCTTTCAGAATGGCTATAATAATAATAATAAAAAAAAACTGGTAACAGGATCACTGGCAAGAGTTGCTGATGGGGATGCAAAATGGCACAGCCACTTTGAAATATAATTTGGCAATTTCTTACAAAACTGAATACAGTCTAGTCTTAGACATGAGCTAGCAAGAGTACATCATGCTCCAAGCTAGTTATTTACCCAATTGATTTGAAAAACCTGCATGCAAATGTTTATAGTAGATTTATTCATAATGCCAAAAGCTGGGGAAAAAAAACAAGATGTATTTCAGTCAGTGAATGGATAAGAAAACTATGGTACATTTGTATAATGGAATATTACTCATCAATAAAAAAGAGTGAACTATCAAGCTACAAAAAGACAGACACATCTTATATGCCATTTCTAGTGAACGAAGCCAGTGTGAAGAGTCTATGCACTGTGCTGTTTCAGTTACATGTATTGTGGGAAAGGAACAACTATATAGAGATGGTAACAGAGCAGTGGTTGCCAGAAGTTCAGGGTGGCGAGGGGAAGAGTTTAATAGGTGAGGCACAAGAGATATTCTTAGAGCAGTGAAACAATTTTGTTTGATGCTGTAATGGTGCATATAGGACACTATGCATTTGTCAAAACCCATAGAATTTACAGCACAAACAATTAACCTTAATGGACTTGAATTTAAAGAAAAATGGGGAGAACAGGGAAATCCCCAGGAAAGAAAGCCAAATGCAACAGAAGAATCTGCTACAAATATATGAAGCAATCTCAACAGAAGAAATGGGAGGGGAAGGTTCTAAACAGTAATTTTGGAAATGAGTACAGTCTGCAAAATGAAAAGGAAGAGAACCAGCATACGTGCCATCCCAGCTGACAGGGTTATATTCCTCAAGGGTACATCTAACAATTTTCACATTTTTTTTTTATTTTTTGACAGGCAGAGTGGACAGTGAGAGAGAGAGACAGAGAGAAAGGTCTTCCTTTGCCGTTGGTTCAGCCTCCAATGGCTGCCGCGGCTGGCACGCTGCAGCCGGCGCACCGCGCTGATCCGAAGCCAGGAGCCAGGTGCTTCTCCTGGTCTCCCATGGGGTGCAGGGCCCAAGTACTTGGGCCATCCTCCACTGCATTCCCGGGCCACAGCAGAGAGCTGGCCTGGAAGAGGGGCAACCGGGACAGAATCCGGCGCCCTGACCGGGACTAGAACCCGGTGTGCCGGCGCCGCAAGGCGGAGGATTAGCCTAGTGAGCCACAACACCGGCCAATTTTCACATTTTTATACATAAATTGGAAATGAAAAGATAAGCTAGTAGATGGAAAATGGTGAATGCCAGGTTTCTCACGGTTGGAATGGGAAATGATACATAAGCAAAGGAAAGAGACAATGATGATTTATGCTGGGGGCAGGTGTTTAGTGCAGGGGTTAAAGTGCTGCTTGTGATATCAGCATCCCATATGGGAGGCCTTTAGGTTCAAGTCCTAGCTCCACTCTCCACTGCAGCTTCCTGCTCACGTGTACCCTGGGAGACAACAGGTGATGGCTCAGCTACTTGAGTTCCCACCACCATGTAGAAAACCTGGATTGAGTTCTGGCTCTTGGCTTTGGCCTTGTCTAGCCCCAATGGTACAGGCATTTAGGGCATGAATAGATGAATAGAACCTCTTTCTTTGTGTATCTGATTCTCTGCCTTTCAAGTAAATAAAATTTTTAGAAAAATAATGATTCATGTTGTAAT
Source organism: Oryctolagus cuniculus (assembly GCF_051225735.1). Classification (NCBI taxonomy): domain Eukaryota; kingdom Metazoa; phylum Chordata; class Mammalia; order Lagomorpha; family Leporidae; genus Oryctolagus; species Oryctolagus cuniculus. The sequence continues at coordinate 152,777,140 of NC_142869.1, read as the reverse complement.
GAAATATAATTGAAGACATTATGAGCTCAACATTTACCTTAATAGAGGAATAGATGGTTACATATAGACATATGTGTATACACTGGTTAGTATACACACATAGGTGTTTTCTTGCTCTGTCAACAATGGCATCTCAATAGTAGCCAGCACACCATGGTACCCAGACTTTGGATTCTAATACCAACTTCCAATAAAAGGGACCACAGATCCCTTTAGGTTTGGAACAGGAAGTACACAAATTGAGACTGGAGCCATTTATCTTGCCAGAAAGTAAGAAAGTACTAAAAACCAAAACACAAAGATGGGGATATTCCAAAGGGCTATGACAATCAGCTGAAAGAGAGCACCAATAGACAAAGATGGAACAGTTTGAGCAATGAAATAAAGTAGCATTCAGTTATCATCCAAAGTATCAAATAAATACACCCAAGTATATACTGACTAAATAAATGATTAAATGTATCGATGGGGTGGGGAATAGGCAAATTTTCTGTACAGAAAAACTCCAAATAATTTCTGTAGATACTCTACTCTCAAGGAGGTGGAACTCAACTCCTCATTCCTTAAGCATGGGCTGCACATGGTGGCTTCCTTCCAAAGGGTACAATGTTGGAGGGGAAAAGAAGTAAATGTAATTTTTCCTTAGAGAACTACTACAAACATTACATATTGAGAGCATGTACCCTTGATACGGTGTGAAGAAAGTGACACTTTACCTTCGTAGTCCTCCTCCAAAAGACCATAATCCCAGTCTAATCAAGAAAAACCCATCGAGGGATATTCTACAAAGCACTCAACAGTATTCTTGAAAACTGTCAAGGTCATCAAAAATAAGGAAAGCTTGAGAAACCTTCACAGTTGAGAAGAGACTAAGGAGATAGAAAGCTAAATGCAAAGTGATCTCCTGGACAGGATTGTGGAACAGAAAAACGTCACTAGTTCAAAACTGGGGAAATTTGGGTAAAGTATGAACTTCAGTTAATAATAAAGCCAATATTGTTTCATTTGTTGCAAAGGTAGCATACTAATGAAAAATGTTAGTAATAAGGGAAACTGGGTAAGAAGTACACAGGACCTCTATATAGTATCTTCATAATTTTCTGTAAGTCTAATAAACTATTTTATTTTTATTTATTTATTTTTTATTTTTTGACAGGCAGAATGGACAGTGAGAGAGAGAGACAGAGAGAAAGGTCTTCCTTTTTCCGTTGGTTCACCCCACAATGGCCACTAAGGCCGACGCACCACACTGATCCGAAGCCAGGAGCCAGTTGCTTCTCCTGGTCTCCCATGGGGTACAGGGCCCAAGCACTTGGGCCATCCTCCACTGCACTCCTGGGCCATAGCAGAGAGCTGGCCTGGAAGAGGGGCAACCAGGACAGAATCTGGTGCCCCGACCGGGACTAGAACCCTGGATGCCGGCGCTGCAAGGCGGAGGATTAGCCTATTGAGCCGTGGCACCGGCCCAGTCTAAACTATTTTAAAATAAAATTTTTATTTTAAAAATATGGGAAGAAATTTTTAATGATTTTGGTATATTTTCTATGAAACAAACTACTAGCAATTTAAACACTGAATAATCTTTAATAATAATAATATTTGAAGCCCATAGGATCTTTTTATCTCATATGTAGTATTTTCAAAATCAGTCTCTCCAGTTATTTTTCTCAATTAGTTATTTCATTTGCATGGGTGACCATAGGATATAGGGCTTAGAGCATGAACTGCCTAAGTCTGGAAAACTGTCCTCCAGTTGGGTTACTCTGCAAGCTTAAAAAATTTTCTGCCCCCAGTAGGAATTAAGTCGTGTAGAAAATGACAGTCAATGAATATTATTTAAATTTTTTAAAAAACCACTGAAATTTGTGAGCTCAAAAAAGCTCACAAGGAAAATAAAATTTCAAGTTCCTTTGTCAACCCAAGACCATCAAACAGGTCAATTACTCAAAAATCTGTCATCTTTACTAAGGAGATGGAATTTGTAAAGCATGCCAAAGTTTCAAGATAATATTAACTACTCACTATGATATTTGTATGACTTAAAAATAAAAGTGAGTTTGGCCACACAGTGATGACAGATTTCCACTCTCATTGAATTGATTTTTTAAAAATTGATTTAAAAATATCAGATTAAAAGGGATTCGACTTTAAAGTTCTATTGCTTCTTTTCTCTATGAAAACATTTTACTTAAACATTAATTGTATCTCTGGGATTCTATTTCCATCTTTCTACTTACTGTCCTCTCTTATTCTTCTGTGTTTATCATTACTAACCTTCAGCCTCACATGTTTAAGTAGAATTGCTATGAATTAACAAACAGCTGTGAGGCAGGAAGAGCCTTCTAACATGCTAAATCTTTTGTGTTTCCCCTATTTAATTATTTCAATACCTGTCTGAGATAAGCATTAAGAGTATGCCATTTTACTCTTGAGGGAAAAAAAGATGCAAAATAATCCTTAACATATTTACCAATAACCTCACACCTAGTACAGGTAGTCCCGAATTAGGCCTAACTGATCCCAAAAGCACTCTTTTTCATTATATTATTGTAGAATAAAATGTCATTCAGTGAACTAAAATCATTACAATGGGATATTGTCAAATTAATTTCCTTTAGATTTTTAACAAGAAACCTTGAACTGAGAAAAATATTTGTGACCTTTGTTTTTACCATGTAACACCTATGAAACACTGTGAACTCTGCAAACTAACTGGCTTCACACCATCACACAGATTTTTGGCATTTAGCAAAGTAGACTGAGTAGCCATTCCCTTGAGTCCCAACAGGCTCATATTATAGAACAAAGGTTAAGGAAGAAAGAATCAAAGAGCAAATGCCTACTTCTCACCCTTCCTACACCCAAGCCCAGTTGATAGAGCACCTCTCATTGAAAAGATCAGGCCTGAGCTCAAACCTTTGTCTAGCACCTATAGTTAACAGAAAGAGTGGAGGTGAAATTATGGGTATAGAGGGTTGAGTTGGGAATTCCATGTGGTTATCTAAAAAATAAGAACACACACTGAGTTTTGTTTTTTAATGCTGCAGTGACATAGTAAAACTTACAGTCTTTTAAAACAAGATAGGGGCCGGCACTGTGGCTCACTAGGCTAATCCTCCACCTTGCGGCGCCCGCACACCGGGTTCTAGTCCCATTCGGGGCGCCAGATTCTGTCCCGGTTGCCCCTCTTCCAGGCCAGCTCTCTGCTGTGGCCAGGGAGTGCAGTGGAGGATGACCCAAGTCCTTGGGCCCTGCACCCCATGGGAGACCAGGATAAGTACCTGGCTCCTGGCTTCGGATCAGCGCGGTGCGCCGGCTGCAGCGTGCCAGCCGCAGTGGCCATTGGAGGCTGAACCAACGGCAAAGGAAGACCTTTCTCTCTGTCTCTCTCTCTCACTGTCCACTCTGCCTGTCAAAAAAAAAAAAAAAACAAGATAGGCTTTAAATTCTTGTTGAAATCTTTGCCATGGTAGGAGCTATGTTGCATGTTTCACAACTGTATATAATTAAAAGGACTTTGTACAGGAAGTTTGTATTTTCACACACCTCTTGGCTCTATATATGGCCTACTCAAGTGTAAAGTACCTGTCAATATAAGAACTATCCTTTCGGTCTGGCGCCGTGGCTCACTTGGCTAATCCTCTGCCTACGGCACCGGCACCCTAGGTTCTGGTCCGGGTTGGGACACTGGATTCTGTTCCAGTTGTTCCTCTTCCAGTCCAGCTCTCTGCTGTGGCCTGGGAGTGCAGTGGAGGATGGCCCAAGTGCTTGGGCCCTGCACCCCCACGGGAGACCAGGATGAAGCACCTGGCTCCTAGCTTTGGATCGGCGCAGCGCTGGCTGTAGTGGCCATTAGGGGAGTGAACCAACGGAAGGAAGACCTTTCTCTCTGTCTCTCTCTCTCTCACTGTCTAACTCTGCTTGGCAAAAAAAAAAAAAGAACTATCCTTTCTGGCATTTTTGTCTATGCAACCTGTCTTCTCGCAATTTGGCCTTAGATTTTACAAAACATCCTCATTTTCCCTGAAAAATTCTTTATCTATAGCACTTCATACTGATATGTATTTCTCCCAAGTTTAAATTATATTGTGATTCATTTAAAATGCTAGATCCTCTTCATTTCTTCTGATCCTTTTAATTATAAAATCCTTTTAATTATAAAATAATTTTATAATAGGTCATCCATGTTAATTTAATTCAATCAATGAACTGTTGTCATTTTATTTTTGTAAAGATCTATTTTGCAAAGACTTATTTATGTGTTGGAAAGGCAGAGCGACAGAGAAGGAGTTGGGGGAGACACAGAGAGAAAGATCTTCCATGCTTTGGTTCATTCCTCAGATGGCCTCAAGAGCCAAGTGGAGCCATGATGAAGCCAGGACCCAGGAACTCCATCCTGGTCTCCCACATGGATAGCAGGGACCCAAGTACTTGGGCCCTCCTCCTCTGCCTTCCCAGAAGTGTTAGCAGGAAGACAGATCAGAAACAGGATAGCCAGGACTCAGACAAGAACTCTGATACGGATGTCAGCATGACAAGTGGTGGCTTAACCCTCTGCACAGTGCTGGCCCCAACAGTGGCCATTTTAATGACTAGTGCTTACTTCCAGGTGTGCTTGATTTCTATACCCTAGACTGAAAGATGATCCATAAAGATACATAATTCTTGCATTTTAGAGGAAGGATGTCTCTAAGTAGAAGATTTAAGCTTTATTGTCCAATGGCAAAGAATATTATTGATATGTTTTAACACTTATAGTAATGATCTTCAAATATTTTAAAGTAATTAGGGTCTTCATTATTTTGCATCCCTAGGCTAATTTCAAGAAAAAAGAATATGCTTATTTTCATGAAGCATTCAACCCTGTTACCAAATCAGAAGGACAGCCTGGGGCAAGCATCTGGCCTCGTTGTTAAAACTCCTCTTGGGACACTTGCATCTCACTTTGGAGTGCTTGGGTTTGATTCCTGACTTTGTTCCTGATTCCAGCTCCCTACTAATGCATTTCCAGGGAGGCAGTAATGATGGTCTAAATGATTAGGTCCTTGCCATCCACTGGGGAACCTGGATTGAGTTCCTGACTCCCAGGTTTAGCCTAACTCAGCCACGGGCATTGTGGGTATTTGGAGAATGAACTGTCCATCTTCCTGTCTCTCTTAAACACATAAAATAAATAAGGGAAAATGTTAAAGAAAGCAGAGTCACAGAGGACATAATTTTTGTTGTCATATACCACATACTGCTGAAAATACAGTTAGTTTAGGTAGCCAGGCAGTAGAGATGACCCCTTTATTTCCTCCCCAATGTCTGGTTCCTATCTGCTAAACATAAAACAACGAAAAGTTAAATTTAGACCTTTAATTAGATGTCAATATTACTTCCAATCTTCTAAATAATATCATATTCAAACTAAATATGGGAAATTAACACAAGATATTACCATACAGCATCTTTTCAGTGTGTACTTAAGTATAATTCAATTCAGCAAACATTTTTTAAGTGTCCTCCATATGGGAGGGCTCCTCACAGGATCTAAGGTGTCATCTGGCCCAGGACTCAGATTGAGTATCATCCCAAAGAGAGAAAGAAGATAGTCACCAAACAGGGCTAAACTTGTGTCAGTTACCATACTCTGTCAACTGAAGGGCACTTTGCAGTAAACACTTTTAAAAATCCCATTATTTCCTTACAAACAGCAGAGCTACATAGGGAAACATTATAGGCATATGTGTGTTTTCATCACATCCATTTGTTTAATGTAACACTTGAAATATGCCTCAATTTTGAAACCTAGGCAGTTCTTCAATTTCTAATATACTGGAGGTTTGAGAAAATTCAAATAGTCCTGGCCTCTCGAAGTGGCTCTGCCAGGTGCAGGATGCCAGCTTATCTCTGAGGACAATAAAGACACAGTCATGGCTATCAAGGAATTCATAGTCAGCATCTACGGAAAAACAAATATACAAATCCCTATGGTGAGTGATGGAATAAGATGAGGACCATTCTAGAGAAGCAAATAGCCAAGAGACTCAGGGGCACCAAGGTCATTTCCAGATAAGAATGAGGGGTGTTCAAGAAGAGATGTCACTGAATACTGATCTTGAAATGCAAGGGGCACTTGACAGGAGAGATGAGTGGGAAAGACATGAGCAGAGGGGCACATGTTCTTTAGAAACAACACTGTTTGCCAGAGCAGGAAGCTCATGTGGAAAATGAGATTGGGATCATGTTCAGAGGCACAAAAGGCAAGGTCGGAGTCCCCTGCCTGCTGTGGTTGACAGAAGGATGTCAGTATGGGCATTTTGAGCAAGGAAGTAGTGTCATTGGATTGCATTTTAGAAAGATAAATCTGGAATGAACATGCATGGTGGCCTAGTGGAGCCAGGTGGGAAGCCAGAGCAAAGCAGTAGAGGCTGTCTTGGCACCCTTCAGGCAGAAGCATCATCACTCAGCTTAGTCAGAGGTTTTTCTGTTTGCTGGGCTCTGAAGATCCCTCTTTGCATTCTCCCCCCACCTAAGTCCCAAACTATAAACATGTCTTTTGTGGGCAATCAGAAGTTCTTTTCTGTTCAGTGTTTTGAAACATGCCTTATGAAGACCAAGGGGGTTCCTCTTCCGAGGTCACACTTTTCTTCCTCATGCAGCTTGATTCCCTCCCAAGCACGAGATCTCCTCCACTCACATGGGCATTGCAGTCAGGAAATTCCAGTCAGTTCTTAATACCCAGAGGCATTCAGCCCCAGACAACTAGCTGACAACATTATTTCTCCAATTTGCTCAGTCAAGTTAAGTGTCAAGAGTCACCCAAGTCAAGGCTGTTTTCCACTGAGTAGGTAAAGCAAACAGAATCAGCAGTTCTGAGAATGAGATTATTAGTTTTTTAAAAAAAGATTTATTTGAAAGACAGAGCCAGAGAGAGAGAGAGGGAGAGAGAGAGATCTTCCATCTGCTGGTTCATCCCCTAGATGGCCACAAGGGTCAGCATTCCAGGAGCCAGGAGGAGCCCAGAGCTCCATTCAGGTCTCCCATGCTGGTGGCAAAAGCCCCAACACTTGGGCCATCTTCCAGTGCTTTTTCCCTGCTAATGCAGGGATCTGGACTGGAAGTGGAACAACGGGGTCACAAACTGGCACCCACATCTTTCCCATTTGATATGATCTTCCAGGCTAGTTCAATAAATGGACTAAACTTAAGTATATGAACTTGTAAGAATAACTAATAATTGTAAAGTACTTATGATGTGCTGGCAGTGCTCTAAACACTTTATACAACCTTGCTGTCTGCTAAAAGAAAAAAAATTCTTAAAAATAAAGTTCTCAGGAAAAAGAGGAAAGAAGGAATTTCTAGGTCTTAGAGTAAGCAGTATGAAGATTTATCTTCCCAGGGATAGAAACTACCCTCTTTCTTCCTGCTCTTGTACTCCAAAACAATGGCATTATTCACACTGAAAAGGCAAAAATCCAAATAGCCGCTTGACTTTTGATTTAACAAGGTTATGTGCAAGCTGTCCTGAGCTGTTGAATTACATAGGTTATCAAACCATCTACTGTTTTGAAAAGGATGTTTTATTATTGATTAAACAAATTTAAAGTTGCAGAAGAAAACATCTTTATATACCTACAAAGCTATATTTAAACATTCCTGTGGGCTACGCTATTGCAAAAAAAGAGAAAATAAACCAGCCCATCTCATTTGGGCTCTCTTTAATTATGTTTAAAAGATACATTATTTGATTAATAAAACTTCACACCATGCTTAACAACTCGGCATGTTGAAATAATGATTAAATGTCTATATGAAGGTGTGTTTGGGAAATATTCACATAAACCTATCTATAAATGAATTAGAAAACTATTAAGAGGAAGAGTCTAATCAATTGAAATTACCCAAAATAAGAAGGGGCGTTTTTGACATATGGCTCCAATGTAGAGAATATTTATATTTTTCAATGTAATCATCAATTTATAAATTTAAAATTCAAAGTATGAGTTTCATTGGAGATTCATTAATTCAAATATATAATAAACATCAAAATGCATACTTGCTTCAATTATTTTTAACATAGAATAATAAAAGTGAAAATTAAACAACCCACTTTGTGATCATTTCAGAAAAGTGCTTTAATAGTTTCCATCAAGGCCAAGAGAAATACTTTGATTTTCTTCCCTCCTCCTTACCCGCCCTCTGCTGGCAAGAAGAGAAAAGTGAAAAAGTGCTTCGAAAACATATTTTTAAACAAAAATACTTAGTGTTATAAACATTTTCAGGAGATCAGATTAGTTTGCCCTCATATTATTCTACCACTTACACTGTAAACAACTTTCACACATTAAGTACATTGCCTATGAGTTAGGAATGAGATGAAGAAAATGTTTGAGGCCTGGAAGCAGTTCACTATTTAATATAGTTCAGGCAGAAGACCAAGATAAAATAAGGATACAAACATCTGAAAATGCAAGAATGAGTTATGTAATATAATTTCTATGCTTGCATCCTAATTGACAAAATACACATGGTCTGGATGAGAGTCCCATTAGAAGTAGTTCTAACTAGTTGAATGATCACATCTAAGAGTCTGATTACTGGATCATTTAGAGTAGTTCTCCCTGACCAACATTTTCACCAGTGCTATGAATAAAGATTAGTGAATCCAAATCCATAAAGATCTTGGCAGACTGGACATTGAACAACCTCTACCATAAAAAAGTAAACCAGGAATTACTCCACAAGTTCAAAATTTGCACAAACACGAGATTGATAATGGAACCATTTGTGATAGAGATTCTGATGCTTCCGTTATTAGCAAACTCATGTACAATGTGATGCAAGCGCAACAGAAAGTTGATAATAACTGCCTTCACTGAATACTTGTAATGCCAAATAGACACTGAACACTTTACAAAATAATGCACATTTCTTTTTTTTTTTCTTTTTGACAGGCAGAATTAGACAATGAGAGAGAGACAGACAGAGAGAAAGGTCTTCCTTCCATTGGTTCACCCCCAAAATGGCTGCTACAGCCGGCGCACCGCGCTGATCCAAAGCCAGGAGCCAGGTGCCTCCTTCTGGTCTCCCATGGGGGTGCAGGACCCAAGCACTTGGGCCATCCTCCACTGCCTTCCCGGGCCACAGTAGAGAGCTGGACTGGAAGAGGAGCAACTGGGACAGAACCGGCTCCCCAACTGGGACTAGAACCTGGAGTGCCGGCGCCGCAGGCAGAGGATTAGCCTATTGAGCTGCAGTGCTGGCCTAATGCACATTTCAAACTGTGATGGGCACATTCATTGCCTGACTCTTATTCTCAAAAAGGGAGGAGCTTAAATTTTATTTTTTTCTGGGGGATAAGGATTGGGAAAGGACAATCTCTCAATATTTTCAGATCCCCTCAACAAAAAATTTAATTTGATAAGTTTAGTATAAGTTTCCAAATCTTTATATTGCGCTCATTATGAAAATGCAAACTTACTAGTTGTATAATATGGCAGCCCTACATTTTAAGTAACTGAAGTTTTTAGACTCACTTTTAAACACTATTATCTTGAAAATTATCTTTTAAAATTTTTACTCTATGTACGGTAAAAGGGAGACAATGCATATGGCTATAACTCAATAAAATTTTGCAACATGAATACACCCAAGTAGCCACCAGATCAAGAAACAGAATATATCATAGAGTGGTTTTTCACACAGTGGTTAAGTCACAGTTTGGGATGCCCACATCACATTTTGAAGGGTCTCGTTTGAGTACTGGCTCCTCCACTTCCAATTCAGCTTCCTGCTAATGCATCGTAGGAGGCAATAGTTATGGCTCAATTACTTGGGTCCCTGCTATCCACATGAACAACCTGGATTGAGTTTCTGGCTCCTTGCTTTGGCCTGGCCCTAGCTACAGTGGGCATTTAGGGAGTAAACCAGCAGAAGGAAGTTCTCTCTCCAACTGTCTTTCTGTCTCTGCCTTTCAAGTCAAAATGAAAATAAATAAATAAAAGTTAAAAGAGAGAAGCAGTGTATGCTACCAAAAAGAAGCTTCACTATTGTCACCTTTTGATCATTATCCTCTCTCAAAAGAGACTAGTCTGACTTCAGCACCCTAGATTTGTTTTACCTGTTTGAGACTTTCAAGTAAGTAGAATGACAGTATATACTCTTTAGTGTCTGGCTCCTTTGACTCAATTCCTGTTTGCAGGATTCATCTATGTTGTAGTATGTAAAAATATTGCTTCTTTTCTATATAGTATTCCATTGCATATACATATTTGATAAATTTACTATTCTACTGTTAATGAATATTTGGATTGTGCACAGCTTTTACATTGTCTTAGGTATATCTTATAATAGAAAGTCTGGGGCATGGGATTGCAAAATGTCAGTACCAAACTATAAACTGCATTCTATTAAAAGCATATGGGAGTTCTAGTTCCATACCAAGATATAATACTTGGCATTATGAGGGGTTTTGTTTTCTTTTATTTAACTTTAACTATTATGGCAAGTTATAGTATCATGATGCTAAATAGCATTTTATGATTATTGATGAGTTTCATTATATTTTTATGTTTATTGGCCAACTGAATGAGTTCATTTGTGAAGTGCTAATACAACTCATGTGATCATTTTTCCATTGTGTTGTGTGTTCTCTCTCTCACTGACTTCTAGGAGTTCCTCAGATGTAACACATTGCAAATACTTTCTTCCGTTCTGTGGGCTGACTTTTCACTCTGTTAATGGTACCGTTCATTGAATGGAGAGTCTTAATTTTAATGAAGTTCAATTTATTAATATTTTCTTCTATAGATTATTGGAAATCTACAGCTACCTTAAAAAGCAAAATCTGTGCTTCTTTCTCTAGCATCTGAGCCTCTCAGTCCCTCCTGCTAGTTGTCTTGAGCAGCAGAGAAAGTGAGTAGGAGATGTACAACATTATCTTCAAATATTTGAAAAGCTACCATAGGGAGTGAAAATATTATACTTGTTCTGCATAGTCACATGAGAAGAACAGGATCCATGCTGGAAAGTAAGAGGAAGGAGATCTAGTCTGACCCTCAAATTTTATGTCTGGATGACAATGAGTAAATGATGATGAAAAGAGGTTGTGTGTTCTCCCTGTCACTAAAAGTATTAAAGTACAGACAGACAGACAGCTTATTGGAGACAGAAATTATAACAGGTAACCTTTAAGCCAATCCATCTGACTCTAAAAGTGTTGCTAAAGCATGTGATATGAGATGGTATCATTACCTTATATATCATCAACATAAAGAAGTTAGCGTTGAATTTCCATGATACCCTAGTTTTTCTCTTACTAGAATATATAAATCTGTATAAACTCTTATTTACAACTATGCATATTTTCAGTCTCTACACACTCCACTATTCAAGTAATATAGCAATTCCTTTTACCTTAAATTTTCCTTTTGAAAGTTTTTAAAGGAAAACCCTCCAGGATTTGCCAAATAAGATTATGATTATCCTTAATACAGACTTCAGGACTTCAATAATTTTTCCTTTTCACCTTCATCTACCATTAAGATGAACTATGTCAGTTGATAGTATGGCAGCAGCAGAACCCTTCAGGTCATTGTTTACTCTAAAGTGCCATTTTCTACATGTTCTCCAACAGCTTCACATATTTCTTGAAGTTTGGTGGTCAACATTATCCAAAAATTTCAAGAGAGAACATGCTACTAAGTTGGCAGTATACTATACTACTTAAACAATTGAACCCTAGAGATAAATAGACCTAGTTCCAATCCCATCCTACCACTTACTAGGGCATGTTACCTAAGCTTTCTGTACCCCAGTGTTCTTACTTATAGTGGAGATAAAAAGTACCTACCTCATTAGTTATTAGGAAGATCAAATAAAATAATGCTCAAAATATTTAACATAATACATAGCTGATAGTATATGCTTTCTTTGAGAAGGTGGGAATATCAATCAGCCATAAAAATGAAGTTCTGATACATGCTACAACATGAACGAACCTTGAAAACATTATGCTCATTGAAATAAGTTATACACAAAAGAAAAAATATTACTCACAGATAGACAAATTTATAGAGATAGAAAGTAAAACATAAGTTACCAAGGGTTAGAGTATAAGAGAAGGGAGTAAGGAGTTACTGTTTAATGGATACAGAATTTCTGATTAGGATGATGAAAAAGTTCTGGAAATGGATAATGGTCGTAGTTTCATATCATTGTGAATATACTTCATGCAACTGAAATGTGTCTATTGCCACTAAAATAGTTAAGATAGCAAAATTTTGTTATGCATATTTTTCCAATTTACCAATTTTTAAAAGTAAAATTAAAAAAATTTCACAAGTGCACTGTCATTTTTAAATTTTCTAATTCCAGTGACTCTCAAAAATCATGTCACTAAATTATTTGTGTTATTTCATATCCAAGAATCATTTGCTTGACATGATTCTGTGAATCCATAATAAATTTTCAATTAACATCGGCATGTCATACTGGGGTAACCAATACCAAACTTTTCTTTTTAAATAAGTAACTATCCCAATTCTTTATTATTGGTTTCTAAGTCAATTCCTAAATGAAGCAAAGCTTATCCTCTAATCCTATAGTGGATTTTTTTTAAAGATTTATTTATTTATTTGAAAATCAGAGTTACAAAGAAAGAGGAGAGGCAGAGAGATAGACAGAGAGAGAGAGTGAGAGAGTGAGAGAGAGAGGTCTTCCATCCATTGGTTCACTCCCTAGATGGCCGCAATGGCCAGAGCTGCGCCAATCTGAAGCCAGGAGCCAGGAGCCTCTTCCAGGTCTCCCAAGAGGGTGCAGGAGCCCAAGGACCTGGGCCATCTTCTACTGCTTTCACAGGCCATAGCAGAGAGCTGGATTGGAAGTGGAGCAGCTGGGTCTTGAACTGGCACCCATATGGGATGCCGGCACTGCAGGCAGGGTGTTAACCCACTGCACCACAGCTCTGGCCTCTAGTGTATCTTTTTAATACACAGTTCTTGGGGTACATATTAGATGTGTGAAGGGGTAGTGGGACACAGTAGGGAGAAGGAAGACTTCGTTAAAGGCATTTTTTCTAATGTAAATAAGTTATATTTATGAGTTCCTCTTTTTTAGATAGCTATTGATCATTTCCTTGAACTAAACTTGGTTGGTCGGTATGATTTCCCATTGCGTAAATCATACTGTGAAGTCTAAATAGATCATGTTTGCTTAAATATTCAACAATTACACCATTCACTATGAAGTCTGTCTGCTTCCCTGATCTTGAAAAAAAATGAACAATCTGTAATCAACAAGGACCTCCACTGGAATGCTTTGTGTGTGGATCAATTACACATTCATTATTTGTAGTGATAAAATGGCTACTTTAGTCAGCAGCAGGTAGTATATTAACATGTATTTGGAAAAATGAATTGCTTTGTGAGCACTGCCTGCCACATCATGTTGTTTCTCAATCTTTAGTGTTTCTGATTCCTAGTTAGATATTCCACAGTACATGCTTATTACTATGTATTTTTAAAATCATGGCTATACCTGCAATTTGTTTCACAAAAACATCACTTCCAATACTTAAAGAGCATCTTAAAAGCTAGAGGAAGAATTAAAATACTCCAAAACAAAGAAATATATATATATATATATATATATATATTCTTCCACGGAATCTAATTTTCTGTGACAGAAAATATAAAACTTTTTTCTAGTGATAGCTTTTTCTTATCAGAAAAACGCAAAATGTGAAATCTAATTTTGCCCAGAGGAATACATTATTTTTAAATGTTTATTCATTTGAATTTATGTGAAAGGCAGAGTAAAAGAGAAACAGAGCGATATCTTCCATCCACTGGTCCACCCACCCCATCCTGCCAAATACCTGCAACAGCCAGGGCTTTGCCAGGCTGAAGCCAGGAGCCAAGAACTCCAAATGTATCTCCCACGTGACTGACAGGGACTCAAGTGCTTCAGTCATCACCTGCTGCCTCTTCTGCCCACATATACCTAGTGCATACTGGCAGGAAACCATATCAAAAAGGAGGCAGGATTCTTCCCGACACTCCAATATGTGTTAACATAACTTACTGCACCACAGTGCCTGCCTCCAAGGGATACATTCATAGGTTTTCATTGGATGTTCTTGGGCCAGCAGTCATCATGGCTGATTACCACAATGTACTTAAGATCCTCTTTGAAATACTCTCAGTGAAAAGCACACGGTGTAGAGGTAATTGAACATGATCACAGATGCACTCCTCCTGCAGAGTCACTTTGTTGTGCTACCATTTGTAGGAGCAGTGGAGGAACCTTTTACTAAGGAAAGAGGCCTGAGCAAACCCTCATGCTCCAACAGAAAAAGACGTCAATGTAACACAGTGGCTAAAAAACAGGATGGGGCTCTGTCCTAGGTCAGGTTCCCCAGGGAAAACTTGAGATGAGTTTCCTTGTCAAGCGGTTCATTTGCCTATACATTCAAAAAAAAAAAAAAAAAAAAAAAAAAGGAAGTAAGATAGGTCGGGAGAAGTAAGAATGCGGTTCAGTTGGAGACTAGCTTCTAGCTTCGGTTTGAACCCTCAGGAAAGGTCCAAAGCACAAGTTGCACCACAGCCTTAACCTCACTCTGAGGGTATTGGTCAGCGCTTCATAACCCCCTTCACTCAGTCACTGAGCAAGTTTTAATGACAGCATGGTGCTGCTGTTGTGGCATAGAGGGTAAAGCTGCAGCTGCAACACCAGTATCCCATATGGGCACCAGTTTGAGTATCAGCAGCTCTACTTCCAATCCAGCTCCCTGTTAATGGTCTGGGAAAGCAGCGGAAGATAACCCAAGTGCTTGGGCCCCTGCCACCTGCAAGAGAGACCCGGAAGAAGCTGCTGGCTTCAGCCTGGTCCAGCCCTGGCCATTGTGGCCATTTGCATAGTGAATCAATGAATGAAAGATCTCTCTCTCTCTCTCTCTCTCTCTATATATATATATATAATCTGCCTTTCAAATAAATAAAATAAACATATTACCTTATAACCACACAGGAAACACTTAGATGTTATATTGTCATTAGTTCTATTTCTTCAAAAGAAATCATGAATGAGTAATTGACCAAAAAAATTATATATGGGTGAAATGATTACTTTTCCATTCAATTATAAACTATAGACATTGTCAATGAAGGGCCAGAGTAACTACATTTTGGAAAAAGTGCTTCCATTCAGGGAGGCAGGCCCGACTTCCCGACTTCCCATAAAAGCAGCGTCACTCTGGGGAAACCGAAACTTACAACACAACAGCTGGTTAGTGTTTACCATATAAGGAAATCCCCTGGGTCCAAACCCAGGGAACAACTGTTGGTTCAGGAAATACCAGAGGTGACCCTAGCCAATCCACTGTTACCCCGCACCCCTCAATGACGTAACCCTGCTTTAAAAGATGCTCCCGAGCATGGCTCAAGGCCTTCCTCTGCCCTCCAACGCATGGTTGGTTAGACAGGGTCCCTGCCACGGCTTGTACTCCCGAAATAAACCTTGCTTTTGCATTTTGGTGTGTTCAAGTCTCTGGCGGCATTTGGGGATCCAACAATCTGGGCACAATATCAATATTCCCACTAAACTAATCCTTTTGCTGTTATTTGTTAAACTTTTTATCCAGTAAAGTATTAAACCTTTTTACTGTAATGTAAATTTAAAATGCTATCTCAAAAACTAACAAAAATGATAGGAGGAGGGAGGGTGGGAGGAAGGAAGAGAATATCATTATGTTCTTAAACTTGTACCTACAAATAATATTGAGTCTGCTAAAAATTAATTAAAATTAAGTAAAAACAAATTTTTAATTAAATCTTTAAAAAAATGAGTTAATAGTAGGGACAGGAGGATTCCTAGGCTCCCAGGACAGAGTAATTCTCTTGAGTTATCAGCCCACAGTCCTTTCAACAGGAGGATAGACTTGCCACCAAGTATCAGGATTAAATGCACAGCAACATCTACTACAGGGTGTGGATTTTAGGCTACTTGCTCTTGTGTTCCTTTTTTTATAAAATTTGGTAGAATAACCTTTGTCTTTCAAGGTTCTTATAAGAATAAAAAATAATTCTTAGGCAGCTTTTGGGCTGATACTCATAAAAGTACTTAATAAATGATGCTTTAAAAAACACTAAATGGTGGGAATGATTATAAGGATGGTACAATTTCTTTCCATAAGACATGGGATTTTGCAAAGCTACACAAATAAGAAAATCACTGTTGGGTCCTCTTCCAACATAATATTACACAATAAAGACATTTGTGCTCATTTTTACTAATGTCTGTGCTGTGCAACTGCCAAGTCTTCAGCAAATCAGGGGAGGTACTTTGTGAAAAAACCCAAGGTACGAAGCTTATGAGAGTCACAGCCTTTCCCAGAAGATACAGAGTAAGTGGCAGAAGTCATACCACTTGGCATAAGGGAGATAGAATGGAAAGAGATAATGGTTGAACCCATGGGGTAGCTGAGTTGATTATGAGGACATGAGACACTTCGTGGTGGAGGTTGAAAGGGTGGTAATGTGAATTAACTCAAAAGGAGTAGCAATTAAGTCCCTAGGGAATACTACATTGGTATTTTTATTGATGCTGTTTATATTTGACTAGCTTCAAGTCACAGGTACAGGCTCAGAAAAAAGTGACATTTGTAATTGGGATCAATTTCAGTTTGCTTACCTGGACCACTTTTCTAGGGTTTTAAAATAAATCATGGAATAAACACAAATGACTGCTATAGGAGCTTATACTTTACCAATAAATATAATAAATAAGCAAATAATATACTGTAGAATGTAAGAAGGTGTAACTGATATGGAATTTTAAAATACAGAGTAGGATTAAGTATGCTAGAAGGTGGAGGAACAGATGGGAGTATTAAATAGGTTGGTCATCGTGGGAAGTGGGATACACAGTAGACTCACAGAATGGCAGATGCCCTAAACAGCACTCTGGCCTCAGAATCAGCCGTTAAGGCATTCGGATCTGGCTAAAAAGCCCATGAGAGTTTCTCAGGCATAGAAAAAATGTGGCAAAAAAAAAAAATGACCTAAATGAAAGATCTCTTGGCCGGCACTGTGGCTCACTGGGCTAATCTTCCACCTGCGGCACCAGCACCCTGAGTTCCAGTCCAGGTCGGGACAGTGGATTCTGTCCCAGTTGCTTCTCTTCCAGTCCAGCTCTCTGCTGTGGCCCAAGAAGGCAGTGGAGGATGGCCCAAGTGCTTGGGCCCTGCACCCACATGGGAGACCAGGAGGAGGCACCTGGCTCCTGGCTTCAGAACAGTGCAGCGCACTGGCTGTAGCGGCCATTTTGGGGGTGAACCAACAGAAGGAAGACCTGTCTCTCTGCCTCTCTCCCTCACTAATTCTGCCATTCAAAAAAAAAAGAAAGAAAGAAAATGGAAGATCTCTGTGAGTGAGATCCCAGAGGAAAGAACGGGCCATCAAAGACGGAGGTACCTTTCTCTGAAGGGAGGAGAGAACTTCCATTTTGATTACGGCCTTATCTAAATAAGGTCAGAGTTTGTGAACTCAAGAGGCTTCCATAGCCTTGACAGCTCATGCATGACAAGAGCCTCGGGTGATTACTAACATCATAAATAAGAGTGTCAATTGTTAAATCAACAATGGGAGTCACTGTGCACTTATTCCCCATGTAGGATCTCTGTCCTTAATGTGTTGTTCTATGTGAATTAATGGTAAAACTAGTACTCAAACAGTACTTTATTCTTTGTGTATCTGTGTGGGTGCAGTCTGTTGAAATCTTTACTTAGTATATACTAAGTTGATCTTCTGTATATAAAGATAATTGAAAATGAATCTTGAAGAATGGGATGGGAGAGGGACTGGGAGATGGGATGGTTGCAGGTGGGAGGTTATGAGGGGAAAAACCGCTATAATCCAGAAGTTGTACTTTTGAAATTTATATTTATGAAATAAAAGTTTAAAAAAGATTTCAAAAACATGCTACTATATGCTCATATGTGTGTATGCATATTTGTGTATAAACATAAATGATGTGTATAAATCTAATAAAATATATGGACGTTGGTGAAAAAAAAATCGGTTGGTCATGATATGCCTTATTGAGAGGAGAAGATTTGAGTAGTGACATGAAGAAAGTGAAAGAGTGGGACTAAGGCCGGCACCGCGGCTCACTAAGCTAATCCTCTACCTGTGGTGCCGGCACCCCGGGTTCTAGTCCCTGTTGGGGCACCGGATTCTGTCCTGGTTGCTCCTCTTCCAGTCCAGCTCTCTACTGTGACCCGGGAGTGCAGTGGAGGATGGCCCAAGTGCTTGGGCCCTGCACCCATGTGGGAGACCAACAGGAAGCACCTGGCTCCTGGCTTCGGATCGGAGCAGCACACCAGCCATAGCGGCCGTTTGGGGGGTGAACCAATGGAAAGGAAGACCTTTCTCTCTCTCTCTCTCTCTCTCTCTCTCTCTGTCTAACTCTGCCTGTAAAAAAAAAAAAAAAAAAAAGAAAGAAAGAAAGAAAAGAAAAGAATGGAACTAATGAATGCCTTTAGGAGAGCATTTTAGACAGAAGAAACAACTAGGGCAAAGGACTTGGGAGAGAAGAGTCTAGCTTGTTCAAAGAAGAGCAAAGAGCAGACGAGTGAGATGGAGAAGTTTAGGAAATGAAGCCACAGGGGTGGCAGAGAGAAGAAGGCATGTATGAAATACAGGAGTGAACACTGGCGGACACTTTAGATAACCCTAGCAGTCCCTCTCTCTTGTGACCTGGCTCGTGCTCTCATGTCTAACATATTAGAAGGAAGAAGTAGCCACTACTTTTCACTTGTTGAGATCTTGCTTCCTGTAATTGCTCTTGGTTGTGCTTTGCCTACTGGATTAAACTCACCACTCTCTCCCCCGTCTCCTGGTGCTAACCCCTACTCAAGTTTGTGACATTCTTAGGGTTTTTCTACAAGGAAGATATTTTCTTCCTAGCCCTTCTACCTGCATGCTCTCCCAACAACCGCCAACTTTCCCTGGTCCAAGAATCTTCTGCTGTATGCATCTCCATGCAGAGTTGAGTCCTATTTATTCTCTGACTCTCTAGCCCACTCTCATTAAAACACAAATAAGTTTAACAGGACTTTTATGTTTCTTATAAGTATAATTAGCAAATATCAATTCATCTTTGCTTTCAAAAGCTAGAGAATTTGAAAGTTATGAAAAATTGTGCTTAAAGCATAGTGAATGCACTTAAAACATAATATTCCAGGGCTGGTGCTGTGGCGCAGCGGGTTAAAGCCCTGACCTGAAGTGCCGGTATCACATATGGGTGCTGGTTCTAGTCCCGGCTGCTCCTTTTCTGATCCAGCTCTCTGCTATGACCTGGGATAGCAATAGAAGATGGCCCAAGTCCTTGGGTCCCTGCACCCACATGGGAGACCTAGAAGAAGCTCCTGGCTGCAGATCAACACAGCTCCAGCTGTTGCAGCCATCTGGGGAATGAACCAGTGGGTGGAAGACCTCTCTCTCTGTCTCTACCTCTCTTTGTAACTCTTTCAAATAAATCAATAATAAGAAAACAATATTCCTTCTTGTCTTTCTCACCTCGCTTGGTGTCAGTCAATATTTGTTGGACAGGGGCTGGCACTGTGGTGTAGTAAGTTAAGCATCCACCTGTGGTGAAGCCAACATCCTATATGGATGCCACTTCGAGTCCTAGCTACCCCACTTCAGTTCCAACATCCCCAATGATGGCCCAGGAAAACAGTAGAAGATGGCCTAAATGCATGGGCCCCTGCACCTGCATGAGACACCAGGAAGAAGCTCCTGGCTCCTGGCTTTGGATCAACTCAGTTCCAGCCATGGCAGCCATTTTTGGAGTGAACCAGCAGATGGAAGACCTCTCTTTCTGTCTCTCTCTTGCTTTCTCTGTCTGCCTCTTAAGTAAGTAAATAAATCTTTAAAAATATATTTGTTGGACAGCATAGACCCAAAGAGACCTATATTCAAATCCAAGCTAAAATCAGTGTCTGGGGACAAGGTAACTACACTTGGTGAACCTCAGTCTTCTTAATGTCAAAATGAGATTGACATATAATTCTTAGGATGATTTAAAATAAAATAGCATGAAAAAGCCCCCCCCCATTTTATAGGAACTTAATGATAATTCTCTTTTCACCTTAAATATATTTTCCTTTTTGTGTTGCCTCTCTCCATTTACTTTGCCTGTAACACTTACTTTAAACCTTTGAAGCTTAAGAAAATCTATTCTTTTGTCCCTGTAATTTAATAACTTACTTAGGTCTGTCAATCTGGCTCTTACAAGAATGTAAAAAAAGCAAGGGCCATGAAGTCAGGTCAGAGCAAGGAGACAGCTGCCTCTTTCTCCCAAAATATAATAAATACCATTGAAACCACACCCTTGTGAAGTTTTGTTTGTTCTCTAAATAAGAAATTATGAGAGATATATTTCTGAAATTTTTCTTTGTGGTTAGAAAGATTCCATCTATACCACTGGCTTTTTTTTTCTGTAAGTAATAAGGTTTTATTGGGGATAGGGCATCCATTAGAACAGAAGGGACAGATAGAGAGTGCACAGTCACTTGGAATGGGGGAGAGCAAGGCTACTTGGGTGAATGGAAAGAATACACCTGGACAGACCAGGCAGGTGGCTCAGCAGAGAGCAGAGTGCTGAGTGCACAGTCTTTGTTTAGACTCCCAGTTTTTAAGGAAGTCTCTTAACCCCCTCCCCCTTCTCCTCCAGGACAAAGGACGGGGAGCCCTGCTAAAAGGATTTGTTGGGTGAAAATTAGCAAATTTCTCCCCAAATTGGCTGGTGCAGGACAGAGCAGAGGGGCCTCCCTTAGGGCATCTATGAAGGTTTTATTGCCCCATGCTATCAGGTCAGGTAACCCATTTGGTCCTGAGGAGAGAGAATTCTCCTGAGTGCTTTCCTTGGAGGAAGGGTTGGGACCACCTGGAAGGTTATCAGGGTCTGGGCAGGACTCTAAAAAGATCAATGCTGGGCTTCTGGAGCTTCCACAGCAGGTGCTTGTTTCTTCAGGCCCTTCTCAACACACATAGGCTAATTTTTAACCTTCCACCCAACATTTCCCCCATCAAGAGAAAATACCCATAATCTTATAGGGATAAATGGCTGAAGGTCCATTTTCTATAACTACTTCAGAAGCTGACAAATGGACTTA
Organism: Oryctolagus cuniculus; assembly: GCF_051225735.1. Lineage (NCBI taxonomy): Eukaryota > Metazoa > Chordata > Mammalia > Lagomorpha > Leporidae > Oryctolagus > Oryctolagus cuniculus. The sequence continues at coordinate 152,755,977 of NC_142869.1, read as the reverse complement.
GAGATGGATATGCATCTTTTTCTCTTGCTATCTGTCCTATGGTATTTGAGAGTGGCCTTGGGAAGCATTGTCCTGCTTGGTCCAGAGGGCTGGTCATCTTGTCTGCTGAGGTACACTGGAAGCCCTGTCTTAGAACTACCTGGAGCCAGACGGTTTGTCTTCTATTAAAACAAACAAGGGCATTCAAGTACAACAGTCTACAGAGAAGCAGAAAGAATGTGGATGTTATGTTGCCACAGAGAGGCAATGACCAAGATTTCCATGACCACATGTGATGTTAGGCCAGATATTTTAGCCTTGTCTGACCTGGTCCTGGAGTTGTTTGGCCTTGTCCAGGAAAGCATGAACATGATTTTGTACCCATCTAGTTTGACCCTAGTTCAGGGCATTTTCTTGGGCAGCAGGTAGCAAGAATAGGGCCTGCCTGTTTTGAAGGACTGAATTAGCAATCCCTTTGTGAGAGCCTTAGTCATGGCAGCTGTTCAATGGATGAAAGCTGTGCTTTTGATCTGCTTTGGCCCCCTGTTGAGAGCCTGATTTAGGAACTGATTTCCCTGTAGTGGGAATCTATAACTGCTAGGGAAGTGCTGGGACTGCCTGAAGTTTGCAGAAGTAGGAATTTTCTGCATAGCTGCTATCTTTTCTGGGGCTGGTTTTCTCTCCCCAAAGGGTGAAAATAAGGATTAAATAATTAACTCTATAGTAGACTAGCTATGCTTTTTTTCTCTCTGGATGCCTAGTAGCTACGTTTTGCTAGAAAGTTAAGCTAATGCACAAGACCAGAGTCTTAGGCTGGCAGAGGAAACAGACTAATTTACATTTAACCATCTACATTTTGGAGTATTTTGCATCCCCCTCAAAAGAGAGGCCCTTTATGTCCTTGGTGAGGACCTCTTGAAATAGGTGCAAGGCTATCTAAGTTAGCTGTTGCTCTAAGCCCTGTTTTTAGCAACTGGAAGGAAGGGCTTTTTTTAAGCCGAATAATATCTAGATAGGCTTTAAGGCCTGGCCAGGTATGTGTGAGGCCCAGACCTATCCATGGGTTGCTGGAAGAGAATTATGAGAGAGATGTGACTCTCCTTAAGGGAGGCACCATGTTGACTCCCATTATGTGGCTGGACTAGAAGGAGAGCTAATAGGAGGCTAGTACAAATAGGCAACTTTCACTGACCCTGAGCCATCACCTCAATAGCAATGGTTAGAGTTGGAAGCTGGGCAGAGGATGGGCAGAGCTAAAGGGTTTTTAGCTTGAGGCCACAGGGTCTGTGGTTCTGAACCAGGAATCCTCCCACACACACACAGTTTCCTTTCCGGTGGCCTTGCTCTTGGCAGAGCTGACAGAAGCTGGTTTCTGTCATAACAGTTGCTTGCCCAGTGCCCTGAAAAAAGGTGCCATTTGGGAGTGGACTGGCATTGTTGGGGCTCCTTGATGGCAGATCATAGTGTACAGCAGCCATTAATTGGCCTGCTGCCCATCCTTGCTCCACATTGCTCCTTTTGCCTAGCTTGCTCCTCATTTTCCTGGTCTCTGATAAGCAGCCACTTGTCCATGTTAATGTAAGCATTCCAAACACAGACTTAAGCTAAATACATGCATATTTAATTAGCCTAAATTACTACAAATGTAAACTTTTTATATGTATAAAAGATCTTTTTTCAAACTCTACAAACTGTTTTATGAGCAGCCTGTGGCAATAATAAATGCATAATTCATTTTCAGTTAGAGTTCAGTTAACATTGGTTTTATCCTCAGACCAGTGAAAAATGAAAGCTATTTTGACATTATACATTTTTCTTAGCCAAAGGATGAGAAGCAATTGACATAATAATATATAAATAAGAGAATTCTGCTAAAGGGAAATAAGTGTCTCAAATTTGCTTATTTATAAAATATTGCAGAAATAAAACATCAATGGTGACTATTACTAAATAAAAAAATGAGAAAAACTTTATAATTTTATTACAAGAAATTCCAATAAAAATTCCAACATAAAATATTCTGGATTTATATAAGTGAGTTTTTCATTTATTTCAAACAATAAGAGCAAAGTGTACAATTTATTTCCTACATTGAATTTACAATTACTTGGAATATTACATTTTATAAAATAGAGCTACAAAAATATGTCAAAATTTCAAGTGGAACTAATTTCATGAAATACAGTATTTCAGAGATCATTGTTAAGAAACATTTAAGCTCATTTTAAAAGTTTTAAACTTTTGCCTAGCTAGGAAAATTGGTAGAATAATACTGATCTCAATTCTTCTATAAATGTAATTAAAATTTATCCTATAAAGAAAAATAGTATATATATACATAAAATTGAATATTATTCAAGCATAAAAAAGAATTAAATTCTGTCACTTGCAGCAACATGGATGGAAATGGAGGACATTATGTGAAATCAAAGAAGTCAGATACAGAAAGACCAATATTGCATCTTTTCACTCATTTGTGGAAACTAAAAAGTTGCTCTGGGGCTAGTATTGTGGCTCAGTGGGTTAAGCTTCCACCTGCAACACCAGGGTCCCATACAAGCTCAAATTCAAGACCCAGCTGTTCCACTTCCAATCCAGCTCTCTGCTAATGCAACAGAGAAAGTGCTGGAAGATGTCCTAAGAGTGTGGGCCCCTGCCATCCCTGTGGAACACCCTGCTGGAATTCCAGGCTTTTGACTTTGGCTTGACCCAGCCCCAGCTCTTGCAGCCATTTAGGGAATGAACCAGTGGATGGAAAATCGATCTCCCTCTCCTTCTCTATATTTTTCTCCCTCTCCCTCTGTCTCTCCCTCTTGCTGACTCTGCCTTTGAAATAAATGAATAAATAAATCTTTTTTTTTTAAAGTTGGTCTCATAGAAGTATAAAGTAGTGGGTAGCAGAGCTTCAGAAGCATGTTGGGGAAGAGGCATAGAGACAAGAAGGTCAGCAAGTACAGGGGTTGGTTAGGAAGAATAAATTCCAATGCTCTACAGCATAGTAGGGTGACTGTGGTTGATAATTAATTGAATGTTTCAAAATTCACTGGGAGAGAGGATTTTGTATGTTGCCAACACAAAGGAGTAATAAAGGTCTGAGGCAAAATATATGCCAATTACCCTGATCTGATCATTGCACATTATATCCATATATTGAAATGGATCACTGTCTCCCTTAAATATGTAAACTTACCATGTATCAATTAAACATAAACATTTATTTTAAAAAAAAACAAGAAAGAAAAAATGTATCCTAAATATAAACATCCATACCAGCAGGTACCTAATGAAATAAGAATAATTTGACTTTATGTTAAATTTAAGTCCTATATCTCTTTGGTACAACTTTGGTCTAATATTCCCAATTACCAAATGCAAGTGATCACATCTACCTCTCTCTATTTCTCAGAGTTTCTGAGAAATCTTTGAGAATGTGACTTTACAAATTTGAGTTAACTATGTGGCTTATTTTTATTTGCTAAATAAGAAGGCATGAAACCAAGAGTGCACATTTATTTGATTTTATCATTAACGAATGCATTGGCCATTATACTAAACAATGTATATCTATGAAAAATCATTTGGAAGATCATTCACACCAGACTGTGGAATGTGAAGTTTGTCAGTGGTTTCGCTTCTACCCTGCAGCAGAATTGCTGAGAAGAGGTTGTTCTCTGGAGACCAGTAGGGTTGACCTCTGCTTTGCATCATTTTCTTGTGTGGCCTTGGTCTAACTTTTTTTTTATTTGATTTATTTATTTGAGAGGCAGAGTTACAGAGAGAGAGAGAGAGAATGGTCTGCCATCCACTGGTTTACTCCCCAAATGGCTGCAACAGCAGGAGCTGGGAGGATCTGAAGCCAGGAGCCAGGAGCTTCTTCTGGGTCTCCCATGTGGGTACAGGAGCCCAAGCACTTGGGCCATCTTTCACTGCTTTTCCAGGCTGTAAGCAGAAAGCTGGATTGGAAAAAGAGCAGCCAGGACTCGAACTGGTGTCCATATGGAATACCAGCACCACAGGCAGAGGATTAGTCTGCTACACCACAGTGCAGGCCCCATTGGTCAACCTTCTTTACCTCTCTGTGTCTTAGTTCCTCACTTGTAAAATGATAATAGTTGAATGTACCCATTTCATGAATTTTTCATAAGATTGCATGGATTTGTGACAGTCACTGTTGGCTGCCTATTTCAAGACCCATTTACAACCTTCTTTTTCCTTTTCTTGCTCCTCTTTAAAGGCTACAAATCAGCCTTACTTGATTTCCCAACCACTCTTGCAGCTTGGGGTGCTGAGTATCAGTGCAGCAAAGGAGACATAAGCAGAAACCTGTTGGAGCTTCTTCCCTTCTGCACAAACACACCGCTTGACACATGTTAAAAATATGAGGACAAGACCAAGAGAATGGGGTAGCTGTTCTCAGAAAGCATTGTACCACTGAATCAACTGTCCAAGTATCAAAAGAAAAAAAGGAACCACTTGTTTCTAAGTGACTGATGCTGGATATAGTCACTTGTAGCTAAAAGTAGTCCTGATATAGCTAATTCATATAAGATACTTAGAATAATTTTTAGCTACTGTAAATATTCAATGCATTTCAACTGTTTGGGAACTGGCTTTTTTTTCCCCATACTATTTGTTGAACTCCTATAGAGTTAATCTTATCCATATAAAGTTAATTGAAGATAAATATTAGTAAAAAAAAATAAGAATAGGAAAGGGAGGAGGAAGAAGAGTGGGAGTGCAGGTGGGAGGGTAGGTACAGTGGGAAGAATCACTATGTTCCTAAAGTTATATTTCTGAAATACATGAAGTTTGTATACCTTAAATAGAAGTTTTCTGGGGAAAAAAGAAATGGGCAAAGAAATTGAACAGACATTTTTCAAAAGAGGAAATTTAAATGGTCAACAGAAACTTGAGAAAATGCTCAGGATCATTAGCCATCAGGGAAATGCAAATCAAAACCACAATGAAGTTTCACCTCACCCCAGGTAGAATGGCTCTCATACAGAAACAGCAAACAAGAAATGCTATGGAGGATGTGGGGGAAAAACATACCCTAATCCATTGTTGGTGGGAATATAAACTGGTGCAGCCAGTGGAAGAGAGTATGGAGATACCTCAGAAATCTGAATATAGACCTTCCATATGACCCTGCCATCCCATTCCTGGGAATTTACCCGGACCAAAAGAAATCAGCATACAAAAGAGTTATCTGTATCCCCATATTCATTGCAGCTCAATTCATAATAGTCAAAATATATAATCAACTCAGATGTCATGATTGGATAAAGAAATTATAGTGTGTATATATATATATATATATACACTATGGAGTACTACTCGGCGGTAAAAAAAATGAAATTCTGTCTTTTGAAACAATATAGACGCAACTAGAAACCATTATACTTAGTGAAATAAGCCAGTCCCCAAAAGACAGATATCATATGTTTTCCCTGATACGTGGTAACTAATAGAGTACCTAAAATGTAATGTATTGGAGTGAAATGAACATTTAGATTCAATGATCATTTATAGCTCGTCTCTACAGTTGAGGAACAGTGTTTTTTTTCTTCATACTATTTGTTGAACTCTTTACTTAATGTAGGGTTAACTTTATGAGTATAAAATAAACTGAAAATAGATCTTTGTAAAAATTAACAGTGAGACTAGGAGAGGGAGGAAAAGGGTTGTAGCATGGACAGGAGGAAGAGTAGGGAGGGAAGTATTGCTATGTTCCTAAATATGTATATATGAAATACATAAAACTTGTATACCTTAACTAAAATTTTTATAAAGGTATCATTACCTGGTATTTAATCATATATTCATTAATGTGTTTGTCTTGCTAGATGATAATCATTCTGAGGTGAAATATCTTGTCTCTTCCTCGCAATTTCATTTCTGATGCCTATAAAACAGAGATGTAACACAAGAAATATTTGTGGAATCAACTAATGCTATTGCCTATCTCTCCCCTTGACTGTTTTGCACATATAAATTCTAGCAATTGAAAAAAAATTAAAAAATATTTTTTATCAATTTTATGCCTCAAAAAAAAATTATCCTAGCTGGATCTCACATAGGATTAAGAACTCAGGATCCTAACAGATTTTTTTCATATTTTTGAAACTAATGATATGTCTATCCTTATAAGAGATAGGCAGAAATTATAAGAACATGATAACATTCACTTTAAAGCAAGCATTCCACAAAACACAGCGTCATCATTTGTCATGGTAAAGTGAATGTATTCGCTAATCATCACTAACATCTGAGACAAAGTTTGCAAGTTAATAAAAAACAAAGCCAGGGAGGAACTAAATTTGAGTAATATTTATTTCTGGTGTCCAGCTGATTTCTTGTCCTCTTTTTCTTACCGGTTTTCTATCATCAGTGAAGCAAGCAGAACACTGTAGCCACAAGTAAGTGGTTTTCCGACCCACGACAGGAAGTCACTCCAGGGGAATTCCTAAATCTTTTCAGACAAAACCAAATTACTGATTTCTTATCTGGCCAGGAATAAAGCTTGTGACTTACCTGAAGATGAATCATAAGTTTATTCTGAGTCTGGTTTCCTAGTCAGATGAAATCTTTGGAAAGGAGTGCTTCCCTCTGCAGTGTGGGAGTAAAACAGGATGCAAAGCAGCAGCACACAGGGGAGACAGTGCTGTGTGCACATCACCCTTTATTTTTTTTTAAAGATTTATTTATTTTACTTGAAAGTCAGAGTTATACAGAGAGAGGAAAGGCAGAGAGAGAGAGAGATCTTCCATCCAATGGTTCACTCCCCAATTGGCCGCAATGGCTGGAGCTGTGCCGATCCGAAGCCAGGAGCCAGGAGCTTCATCCAGGTCTCCCATGTGAGTGCAGGGGCCCAAGGACTTGGGCCATCTCCTACTGCTTTCCCAGGCCACAGCAGAGAGCTGGACAGGAAGTGGAATAGCCGGGTCTCGAACCGGCGCCCATATGGGATGCCGGCGCTTCAGGCCAGGGTGTTAACCTGCTGCGCCATAGAGCTGGCCCCCACATCACCCTTTCTGAGTCAAACCTATGCATCACCCTGCAGCCAGAGAGGCTGGTGTGAATTTGGACTATACTACTTGTATTATCCTGGATAGCTTATATAACCTTTCTGCACCTCAATTCCCTCATCTATAAAACAGAGATGTTAATAATAGCAGTTACCACACAAAGCTGTAGCAAGAATTATATGATTAGTGGTTGCAAAGCACTGAGAGAATTATCAGGGAACATGGAAGTGCTGCAGAAGTGTTACACTGTAATGACTAAAAGCATGCACTGCACTGCTCTTCCAGGTAGGTCACCTTGGGCAGGTGACTTTACCTCTCTGTGCCTCCATTTCCCCTCTGTAAACTTGAGATAACATTTACTTCAACAGGATTGTGTGAGCAATAAGTGACTTAATATAGATAAAGCCCTTAGAACAGTGACTGCAAAAGAAGTCAGTCAGAACATGCATGGTAAAAAAGGTAGAGAGAACAAAGAGGCCTCTGCTGTAATGTGGAACGTTTTCTTAGCCTAGCTGGGAAACTGGCCTGAGCTAGAAAACAAATATTATAATAAAAAAAGACATAAAGAATTTTATTGATTAGTTGGGAGAAAAGCAGGCTCTGGTGCCAAGCTTACCCAGAAGGCCGGGTGACTAGAGTTGTTTGTGACCCGTCTTAGGAGTTTGGTGAAGACAAACGGCTCCCCACTGAGAGGCCCCAAGATAGAACTTTCTCTCTGTCCTATAAAAGTCACAACAAAATGGGAGAAATGGGAGATAAGAAAGCAGGAGGAGGTAAACACACAAGAAATACTTTTCTTAAAGGACCTTGTACAAACTTTCCAGTGGGCATAAAACATCTAGATCTCTACCTGTCAATGGCTTTTTCCATCTGAATGAGCCCCTCCCTGCTCTTTTCCGGGCACTTTCCCTTTTTCTTTCAATCTCTCTCTACTCTTTTCAATAAAATTATTTTGTTAAAAACTGCCTTCTCTGTTCATCTATGTCCTATCTCATCATGGATAGAACAAGTTCCTGGGGTTCAAGTCAGTTGTAAGAACTGGTCTATAGAAAGTGCTATAAAATGAATTTATTATCATTATTATTGCTATTATTATAACCTTGGATTATAATTCATAGTATGCTTTTTAAAATTTACTAATTATTTATTTTTATTTGGAAGGCAGAGAGAGAGTTATCTTCCAAGTGCTAGTTCACTCCCTAAATGCCTATAGCAGCCAAGGCTGGGCCAGGCAGAAGCCAGGAGATAGGAACTCCATCAAGGTTTCCCACAGGGGTGGCAAGAACCCCAGCTCTTAAGCCACCATCTGCTGTATACCAGGGTGCACAGCAGCAGGCAGCTGGGTTGGAAGTGGAGGTGGGACTCAATTCTGGGCACTCTGATATGGAATGCAGGCATACCAAGTATCAGCTTTACCTGCTGTGCCACAAGACCCACCCCCCAGAACAAGATTCTTGAAGGATTGATCTATTCCAAGTCTCCTGCTTCTTCATCTTTTTTCTTTTTCTTTTTTTGAGTCTGAGTCAGACAGAGATCTCCCTAATTAGCTGGTTTACTCTTCAAATACCAGAAATGGTTGGAGCTGAGACAGGCAACGCTGAGAGCCCAGGAACTCACTCTGGGTCTCCTAGATGGGTGGCAAGGTTCCGACTACTTTAGCCATCACCTGGTGCCTCCTGGGGTCTACATTAGTAGAAAGCTGGATTTGGGAATTGTTGGGACTTGAAACCAGGCACTCTGATAATAGATATAGACATCAACAGCTGGGCCAAATATCTGCTCCCTCTTGCTTCCTTGATCATTCTTAGGCCCCTTTATCATTCCCACTTCTTTGATGGCTTCCTAAAGGAACAATTCATGGCCAAAGATTTATTCCTGGCCCTCTGAGATCCTCTCCCTTCTCCCTTGGTAATATCATTTGCATCTGTCTATTTTTACCTCTTAGAAAGATGACTTCTAGCAGCCAGCTCTGTCGTGTAGCAGGTTAAGAGGCTGCCGGTGGCATCAGCATTCCATGTGGGCAGTGGTGTTAGTAAAATGGTGCCATCTTCCTAAGCCCAGCCTGGCTTACTAGAAGTCAGGTGACCAAATGGCCCAATCACAAGTGCCAGCTCCACCCCCACCCTAATAGGATTTGCCGCTCCTGCTTCCCTACCTCTGCAAAGCTACGTTAAGACCTGTTCTCCCAGTACAGGTTGTTCTCTCTGTGCATGGGGAGGCAGCCTGTCAGGTTCTTCACACCCAACAATAAACCTTTTCCCTTACTCTGGTGTTTGGTGTATTTGGTGGTGACCTTTCCTTTCAACTGGTTCAAGTCTCGACTGCTCCACTTTCAATCCAGCTCCCTGCTAATGCACCTGAGGAAGCAGTGAAAGTACTTGGGCCCCTGAACCCATGTGAGAGACCCAAATGAAGCTCCTGGCTCCTGGCTTCAGATCATTGCAGCCACCTGGGAAGTGAACCAGCAGATGGAAGATCTGTCTCTCCTTTCTCTCTCTCTAACTCTTTGAAATAAATAAATATTTTTAAAAAGAAAGATGACTTCTAAGAGCTGAAACAATACTGCTGGCCTCTCTGAAGATCTGGACATGGATGTTCCTCAGGTTTTCAGATTGTCTCTGTGCAGAACAAAACTCATCTGCTACCTCAAACTCTAATCCTCCTCCTGTTCTTGTCATACCTGCTTTGATTCCTCTCTCCCTCCTCATCCTTCATTTCTAATTACCAAAACCTAGTGACCAATTCACAACAAATTTTTAATATGTTCCTGCTCTCCACTTTTTCTACCATTTATCTAGTTTATAATTACAGTAATATTCTAATCCTGAAATCATTATCATGTATTATTCAGTATAAAAAGAAATGAAGTATGGATACATGCTACCACGATTCTTAAAAATATTATGCCAAATTTCATATATATACACATATATGTATATGTCCACCCAAAATTTTTGAATATAACCTTATATGGAAATAAGACCTTTGCAGATATAGTCAAATTCAGACTAAAATGGGATTAGAATGGGCCCTAAATCCAATATAACTGGTATTATAAAAGGGAAATTTATACACAGAGACAGACACACAGAAGAAAATGCCAATGTAAGGACAGAGGCAGCTGGACTGGACTGGTATTGTGGCAGAGTGGGTTAAGCTGCCACTTGGGATACCAGCATCCCATGAGTGTCTGTTCAAGTCTTAGCTGGTCCACTTCTTGTTCACTCCCCAAATAGCCTCTATGGCCAGCGCTGCGCCGATCTGAAGTCAGGAGCCAGGAGCTTCTTCCAGGTCTCCTGAGCGGGTGCAGGGGCCCAAGCACTTGGACCATCCTCCACTGCCCACCTGGGCCACAGCAGAGAGCTGGACTGGAAGAGGAGCAACCGGGACTAGAACCCAGTGCCCATATGGTATGCCAGTGCCACGGGCAGAGGATTAACCAAGTGAGCCACAGCGCCGCCCCCCCCCCCCCTTCTTTCTCTTGTATCTGCTGACACCTTGATTTAGTCTTAGCCTCCAAAATTGTGAGGGAAAAATGTTTGTGGCTATAAGCCACTCAGATAATGACAATTTTCTTGGGTAGCCCTAGGAAACTAATACAGGAAGTATGCATACATCAATTTTGTTGACCTACATCAATTGATGGACATTTGAGTTATTTCCACTTCTGCTTAATATGACTAATGCTATGAATATTCATGATTTATATGAATGATTTTGAGTTAATTTTGTAAAAGGCATGAAGGTTATGCTGAGATCCTTTTTTTTTTTTTTTTAAAAAAAGGACTTATTTATTTGAACAATAGAGTTACAGAGAGAGAGAGGGAGAGACAGAAACAGAGTTCTTCCATCCACTTGTTCACTACCCAACTGGCCATAATAGTATGGCCTGGGCCAGGACAAAGCCAGGAGACAAGCTTAATCCGAGTATCCCGTGTGGATACAAAGGTGCAAGCACTAAGGCCATCTTCTACTGCTTTCCCAGGTACATTAGCAGGGAGCTGGATCAGAAGTGGAGGAGCCAGAACATGAATAGGCACTCACATGCGATGTTGGTGTCCCAAGCAGTGGCTTAACCAGCTGTGCCACAATGTCAGTCCCAAGATTCATTTTTTTAATCTATGGATATTCAATTGTCTTAGCACCATTGTTGAAAAGATTATCCTTCCTCCATTGTTCTTAAACATTTTTCAAAAGTCAATTGGTCATTCTGTTCTTGTGTGCTGTTATTTCTAGTCTACTTTTTACCTTTGGCCTACACCAAAAACTCCCAAAATCAAGGTTATAGATGAGTCTTGAAATCAAGTAGAACAATTCTCTCTACTTTACTCTTTTCAGAATTGTTTTATTCTAGTTCCGTCTTCTGAGATAAAATTAGCATTTACACCAGTGGATGGAACAGCTCTGTCTCCCCCTCCCTCTCTGTCATTTTGCCTTTCAATAAGTAAATACATGAAGCTTAAAAAAATCTGATTTTTTAAAAAAAAATGTCTTGCTGGGTAAATCTCAAAGTAAGTTATATGTGGAGGAGTTCCAAATTTTTAAAATTTTTATTTATTTATATAAAGGGAACAGATTTCACATACTTCCTATATACAATTTTAAGAACATAATGATACTTCCTACCCTCCCTCCTCCATTCCTTATTTTTCTTTTAATTTTTGTGGTGACATACTTTCAAATTACCTTATTGTCACAAGCTTAATCCTCCATGAAATAAAGAATTCAAAAGCAATAAGTAGAAAAAAACACTGTTCTTCAGGAATATAAACTCCCAAATTTATGTCTCTATGATCAGGCTTTCTTGAGCTCCATTTTGAAAGTATGACTACCTACTTGTCAGCTAGACTTGGCTGTCTGGTCTTGAATATGTTAATTATGAGATCCTAATTAAATCTTCAAATATATCCTACTCAGTCAATGTTACAACTACTTAGCTAGTTGCTCAAAATAAAATTTCTGCAAAAGCTAGAATGTCCTTAAATATATACCTTAGAACTTGTCTTTCTTCAGCTTTAAAATATTTCAATGATCAGTTGCTGTTAGAGCAAACTCCTTACTTGAGGTCCATGAGAGCCTCATTATATACACCTCTGCTGTGAGGCTCCAGCCTCACACTTTTCTGGTTCAAGCAGGGCAACAAAGAATAGGAGCTTTTTTTTTTTTTTTTAAGATTTTATTTTATTTATCTGAAAGACAGAGTTACAGAGAGAGGCAGAGACAGAGAAAGAGGTCTTCCATCCACTGGTTCACTCCCTAGATGGCTGCAATGGACAGAGTGGCGCCGATCTGAAGCCAGGAGCCAGGAGCTTCTTTTAGGTCTCCCATGTGGGTGTAGGGGTGCAAGGACTTGGGCCATCTTCCACTGCTTTCCCAGGCCACAGCAGAGAGCTAGATTGGAAGAGGAGCAGCCGGGACTAGAACCGGCACCCATATAGGATGCCGGCACTTCAGGCTGGGGTTTTAACCCGCTGCACCACAGTGCCGGCCCCCAATAGGAGTTAAGTGAGATGCCTTGGGTACAAAACGAACGGGGTTCTTACTGCTTTTGCAGAACACTGAAAGTGAGTGAATACCTCCCTAAACTTTGTCCTACTGTGCTCCTAGGCCTCTTTCCTGTTCTTTCTTGCCTTAGGGCCTTTGCACCACTGTTCTCCAATTGCCAAGAAAGCTCTACACTCTGGCATTTTATGCCTGGCTCCTTGTTATTCAGTACTGCACCCATATCTAACCACGTCATCTAAAATAATACAAGCTAATATCTATTTATCTTCTATATTGAGACAAGTCCTATTCCAAGCCCATTATTTAATTTACATTTTTTGGTAGATACTATGATTATCTCTATTTTATAGATGAGAAAACTGGTACAGAGAAGCTAAATAAGACTGCCCATCAACACACAGCTACAGCTATTAAATGATTCTGCTTTTGGAAACACATAAGTGATTTGATTCCAGAAACTGGGCACATTTGTTTATTTTCTTTGAGACACTTAAAATCTACAAAAGTCTTTTTTGTTTACTTGCATATTTTCTATCTCTTCTCATTAAAATGTGGGCTCCATGAAGCAGTTTGGTTGTTCTTTAGTGCTATCTCCTTAGACCTAGTTGTTGTACCTGCTTGTACTCAATGACAGAATGAATGCAATTAGAAAGACAGATGTGGTCCCTAACCTATTGAAAAATGTTTACCTTTGTGAGCCTTAAAGGGGATAATTTCAAAATCTTGTATCAGGGAATCTTTAAGAAAGAAATTATTTAAAAATCTTTCAAACAGCGCACAACCCCTTTCCTTTTAAATCACCTTGAGGTATTTAAGGGTACCTTATTCCTTGAGGTATCTAATTTTCTGTGGTGGCAAAGACAAACATGTTACCAACATTCCATCTAGAAGCTATGGGCAGAAACGTGAGTTTGAGATGAACCTTTTCCACCTACAGTTGTTTGTATTACTTGCTTTCTGGACATTTAAGTCACCATTTCATTCTTCCCAGCTCTTTGAATAGACTGTTCCTCCACCCCTCCTTTCACGGCTGACTTCTCCCTCTAGGGTAATACATATCACAACGGGAAAGTTCTTTGATGAGATCACGGGAGATTTAAAGTGAGAATCCTTTCCAGGAGGTTCTCAACAGTTAGTCAGCTCCCATTTGTCTTTGGCTTCTTCAATGTTTGGAAGGTGTTTCTTTCCTCCAGGCCTCCCACGTCCATGCAGGTGCCCAAGCCCTTGAGCTACACTCTGCCACGTTCCCATCCAGGGAGCAGGATGGGAAGTGGAGCAGGCGGGATACAAACCAGCTCCCATATGGGATGCCTGGTCACAGGCCTAACTTGCTATGGCACAGCGCTACCCCAGGGGTGTTTCTTATGACAGTATTCTGGCTAACAAGAGTCCAGTTCCCCGAAAACAAGCCTTGGACAGTGGGTTTGGCAGATGAGAAACACGAAAAAAGGCTCCAAAACCCTTGTTTTAGCCTTATTCCCATCCTGTTCCTGCCACAATTGGAGCGTTACCTACCAAGCAAGAATTTCATCAATGTAATAGTTTTTAAAACAATGAAAGGAAAGTCACCTAAAGGGACTGGAAGTATTTGGCAGGGCTTTCTTGCGAGAACTTCGTCGACCGCCTGACCCTCAGCCACGCCAAATTCTCAAGCAGGGACTCCTAACAGGAGAGCAGAGCTGGGCGCAGTCACACGCCTGCGCAGGAGAGCCCAAAGCCCGGAAGTTCACGCGTCGCTCGTACCCACGCAACTCTTCCCGCGCGCGGCCCCAGTGCGCAGGCGCCTAGGCCGCGGGCCCGGCGTGAGTGGGGAGCTAGCTGGCGGGAATGGCGACGGGGTCGCTCCGTGGGCTGGCAGTGGCTGGTGGAGGAGAGAGTAGCGACAGCGAGGATGATGGCTGGGAGATCGGGTATCTCGACCGACCGCCTCAGGTAATGGCGGAGGCCTCGTGACCGCACCCGGTATTGGCCTCCTTTGCTTTATATGGGGAAGCCCATATAAACCTCCTCTTCGCTTGTGTAAATGAAGATATTTGCACGTAAATCCATGAATTTTACGTATTGGTCACCAACTGGGTTCTGACAGATGCGCTTCTCTAGGTCGTCAGTGTAGCTCTTTACTTAAATTTGGACCAGTCACCACCCATTCCCCTTAAATAAAATTTCAGATGGGATTTCTTTACAAACTTGGTTGGCAAAAATCAGAACAATGGAAACCTACGGACTTAACCACACATTATTGTTTCTTGCAGTGGTAATGAAAAATATATATATATACAAGACTTTAAAAAAAAAAACTTTCTTCTTATCTTGTTTTCCTTTTTTTTTTTTTTTTTAGAAATTAAAAGGACCATTACCCATAGAAGAGAAGAATGAAACATTTAAGAAAGCATTGACCACAGGAGATACTTCTCTGGTGAAGGAGCTCCTAGATTCTGGTGAGAGATGAGGGGATGTTGTAGCTGAACACAGTTGTCTACATTCACCATTCATTGTGAACAATTCATAACTGTTCAATAGATGTTTGTTTAGCAGTTAGCCTAGCTATTGGTTGACTCTGGGTTCAGTCATCCTTGTTTTCTTCCTCTACCCACCCTTTAACTTCCAAATCAGTTCTTTCATGTCAGTCAAGAGTTCTGTTCTGACAAATTCTTTTTTTTTAAAGATTCATTTTATTTATTTGAAAGGCAGAGTTACAGAGAGAGGCAGAGACAGAGAGCGAGAGAGAGAGGTCTTCCATCCGCTGGTTCACTCCCCAGATGGCCGCAACAGCTGGAGCTG
Source organism: Oryctolagus cuniculus (assembly GCF_051225735.1). Classification (NCBI taxonomy): domain Eukaryota; kingdom Metazoa; phylum Chordata; class Mammalia; order Lagomorpha; family Leporidae; genus Oryctolagus; species Oryctolagus cuniculus. The sequence continues at coordinate 152,740,684 of NC_142869.1, read as the reverse complement.
CACAGATCCAAAGCCAGGAGCCAGGAGCTTCTTCCAGGTCTCACACACGGGTGCAGGGGCCCAAGGACTTGGGCCATCTTCTACTGCTATCCCAGGTCATAGCAGAGAGCTGGATCAGAAGCGGAGCAGCCAGGACTAGAACCAGTGGCCATATGGGATGCCAGTGCTTCAGGCCAGGGCGTTAACCCGCTGTGCCACAGTGGTGGCCCCCTGAAAAATTCTTTCCAGCCCTATCAGTTGTTGTTTCTTCAGCATTTACTTGGCTTTCATATAATATGTTTATCAAGAATTGTTTCTTATTACGTACATATTAGTTATATTTTTTCCTCTGCTGTTGTTTCGTTTTGTTTTTGTTTTGGAGGATTGAGGCCTTACCTAGGAATCCATGTGGATATTTGTCCTAGTTTTATTGCCTACTACACAATTAAAGACTTGCAACATAGAAGAGTGCTTCACAAAATGAATAGAAAATGAAATGAAAAGTATGAGTTTGTTGTGATGAAAACTTCTGATAATGCATGAGACGTGTAACATGAAGAAACTGAATTTCCAAAAACTTTTGCACCAAAGTAAACTCATTTTTTCATTCCATTTTCCAGGAACTTTTTAAAGTCCCCTAATAAAAATACTATGTAAATATTAAGCAAAATGATAAGGATCTGTCTAGCTTTGTGAACAGACAATGTGGCTTGAGTTTGTAATTAATGGAATTGAATAAAATTTAAATAGTGAAAAGAAGCTTAAATATTTAATATAAATTTATATATAGTATACATAGTTTTAGATGGGGAAGGAGTAGACAGAAATTTGCTTTAGAAAAGAGAATTTACCTTGTGTTAGTGGGAGTAAGTACAGTGAAGGTGATGGAGGCCCATGAAGGATTAGCACTTGATTTATAGGCACAAGTGGTTTTTTTTTCACTCTCTTTAACAGAGGTGTCTGTTTAGTAAGTATTTAGTATTGAAACTTGTTTTTAATTATAGAAATTTAAAAGTTATTTTGTAAATATAATAAATACATGGATGTAAGTAGAAAATACCTTATATTTATGTCCATTCTCACTTCTGCTACCTCTATTACACTGATGTCTCAGCTTTCATAATTAACTCCTCCTGTTCTAGACATTGTTATTTAACTCTTTAAAAATATTTTCAATTTGCCTTTCAGAGTCATGCTTATTTTTGAGACATATTTCTGCACAAATTGAAAACTTTCATTAAAAATGAAAGCATTTTTGTGTCAGCCACATTTTTCAAAAGCCCTTTTAAAAAAGGTAGACTGATTCACTCCCCAAATGCCCCCAGCTGTCATGGCTGGGCCAGGAAAAAGTGAGAAACTGGGAATTCAATCTGGGTCCCCCACATGGGTGTCAAGTACCCAACCACTTGAGCCATCACTGCTACCTCCCAGGCTGTGCATTAGCAGGAAGCGGAAATTGGGAGTGGAGGGGGACTTAATACCCAGTCATTCCAGTGTGGGATGCAGATGCCCTAAGTAGCACCTTACATGCTGCACCAAATACCCACCTCTGAGTCAGCCAGTTTTGACAGTTTGAAGGTGGATGTCTCCAACCTTTGTCATTCTGCCATGTATTAACACTTTCGATTCTCTTTAAATTATGAAATATTTTGGGGCCGGTGCTGTGGCATAGCGGGTAAAGTTGCCTTCTGCAGTGCCAGCATCCCAAATGGGCACTGGTTCTAGTCCTGGCTGCTCCACTTCCCATCCAGCTCTCTGCTATGGCCTGGGAAAGCACTAGAAGGTGGACCAATTCCTTGGGCCCCTGCACCCTTGCGGGAGACCCAGAGGAAGCTCCTGGCTGCTGGCTTTGGATTGGCGCAGCTTTGGTTGTTGCAGCCATCTAGGGAGTGAACCAACAGATGGAAGACTATATTTCTCTCTCTCTCTCTCTCTGTCTCTCTGCCTCTCTCTCTCTATAACTCTGCCTTTCAAATAAATAAATAATAATTTTTTTAAAAAATAAATAAATTATGAAATATTTCATGCATTCTAAAAGTATGGAGACATCTTTCTCTCCTGGAGATTTCTACTCTACAACTAATCTCTAGATTAGTTGGTGTTTATCATTCTTATCAGTATCTTTACACTTTTACTATATATGTATACATCCTTAAATAACAGTGTTATTTTGAATGGTTCTGATGTGTTTTTATATTTATATATATATACACACACACACACACACACACACACACACCCCATGTCAATCCTTTTGAAACTTACCTTCTTTTACACTATGCCTGGAACCTAACAGATGCTTAATAATTTACTTTTAAGTATTAAAGGTGATGATTAGCTCAAAAGACAGGTTAGGATTAGATTATGAAAGCTTTGTTAAGAAATATATACTTTATTTCTCAAGGACTGACATCAGTGGTGCCGTGGCTTACTTGGTTAATCCTCCGCCTGCGGCGCCGGCATCCCATATGGGCGCCGGGTTCTAGTCCCAGTTGCTCCTCTTTCAGTCCAGCTCTCTGCTGTGACCAGGGAGGGCAGTGGAGGATGGCCCATGTGCTTGGGCTCCTGCACCCACATGGGAGACCAGATCGGCCCAGCGCCGGCCATAGCAGCCATCTGGGGGGTGATCCAACAGAAGGAAGACCTTTCTCTCTGTCTCTCTCTCTCTCTCACTGTCTATAATTCTACCTGTCAAATAAATTAAAAAAAAAAGGACTGACATCATTATATTTGCATTAAAAACACAACACAGTTAGATGTCAATCCTTGAGAAATAAAGTATACATTTCTTAACAAAGCTTTCATAATCTAATCCTAACCTGTCTTTTGAGCTTCATGTTTTGTCAGTCATCCATGAGTATTTTTTGTGTGGTAAGATGTTAAGAGCAGCTTAGGGATAGATATATGTGATACAGGTTGAACATTCCTAACCAAAATTCCAGAATCTGAAAAGCTACAAAATTCAAAACTTTTTGAATACCAACATGATGCTACAAGTAGAAATTTCCACACCTTACTTCATGTCAAAATGCACCTGTGCTAAAAATACTGTGTGAAATTGTTTTCAGCCTTTGTGTGTAAGGTATATAGGAAACATGAATGAATTTTATGCTTACATTTGGGTCTTGTCCCCAAGATATCTCATTATGTATATGCAAATATTCCAAAAATCTAAGAACGTCTGATATCTGAAACACTTCTGGTTGTAAGCTTTCAGGCAAAGGATACTCAACCTATATTTTTGCAACCATAGAGATCTTTAATATTGCCTAGGAATAATATTTAAATTTAAAATATATTTTGCCTCTCTGAAACCTTTCCTAATTCCCCTAAAAAGAAAAGGGTAACATGTAAAAATCTATTATAATAGAGGTTGTATTTATTATATGATGAAACATTGGCTAGGTGAGATCTCTTGAATATGGTGTTGTGATAATGAAGATAGGAACTTTTAAGTCCAACCTATTTTCTATTTGCTGCATCCATATTAACAAGAAATTCCCTTCTAGAATAAAGTACATGGTGATATCACAGTGCAAATATATTTTAAACTTACATGTTTGAGGGTTTTCTTGGTGGTAGTTGTGGTGGAGTTTTTAAAAGGTTATTTTTATATTAACAGGTATTAGTGTGGATTCCAGTTTTCGATATGGATGGACTCCCCTTATGTATGCTGCTAGTGTTGCTAATGTGGAGCTGGTGCGGGTTCTTTTGGATAGAGGTGCTAATGCAAGCTTTGATAAGGGTAAGATGTTTGAGACAGCTTAACTGATTACCTCTACTGTGATTCTTTAATCCCCAAGCAGTGAAAAAAAAAATTAAAGCCATTTGAAAAAAGATCTTTCTATTAGCTGTATAAGATAAATATATAATATATAAAATCAAATTTGAAAACCATGCATACTTTGAAAAATCCTCTTTCCAAAAAGGTATTTCCAGTACACTATCTTTATAACTGGCTGTGTTATATACCTTTAACTTCTGTGCTGGTGGGTTATTTCTAAAGGAAAAATGCATTGAGAAGAACAGAAAAAGCTGATTTTGTGGAAAATTTTGAAAGTTAGCCTGTGGAATCTTAAACTCAACTCTGAATTAAGTCACTGAAAGTTGTTTCAGAAATAGTTTATTAAATCCATATGTTTGTCTTTTTTATTAAAGTATTTCTACTCAGTAGTTCTTTGAATGCTTTTGAAGAACAAAATTATATGTGCAAATCCAACTTGATTATTGTGTTGAGTTACTAATTATTTTTAAAATATTTTAATAGGCAATTAAATTCACTTTGTCATTCAGCTATTGGGTTTATTTTAGGATTTTCACATTAATTACATCTAAATTAGATATTTGTAAACTACTTCTATTCTGTTTTCTCATTAATATATATATATTTTAATATTTATTTTATTTAATTGAAAGAAAGCATTACAGAGAGAGGTAGAGAAAGAGACAGAGACAGAGGTCTTCCATCCGCTGATTCACTCCCTAGATGGCCTCAAAAGAGCCGATCCAAAGCCAGGAGCCAGGAGCTTCCCCTGGGTCTCCCACGTAGGGGTAGGGGCCCAAGGAATTGGTCCATCTTCTACTGCTTTCCCAGGCCATAGCAGAGAGCTGGATGGGAAGAGGAGCAGCCGGGTCTAGAACCAGCACCCATATGGGATGCCGGCACTTCGGGCCAGGGCTTTAACCCATTGCACCACAGCGCTGGCCCCCTAATTAATATATTTTATGTAAATTTCTGTCATAGGGCCGGCACCATGGCTCACTAGGCTAATCCTCCACCTTGCGGTGCCGGCATACCGGGTTCTAGTCCCGGTTGGGGTGCCGGATTCTGTCCCGGTTGCCCCTCTTCCAGGCCAGCTCTCTGCTGTGGCCAGGGAGTGCAGTGGAGGATGGCCCAGGTGCTTGGGCCCTGCACCCCATGGGAGACCAGGAGAAGTACCTGGCTCCTGCCATCGGATCAGCGCGATGCGCCAGCCACAGCGCGCTGTCTGCGGCGGCCATTGGAGGGTGAACCAACGGCAAAAGGAAGACATTTCTCTCTCTCTCTCTCTCTTTCTTACTCTCACTCTCACTCTCTCTCACTGTCCACTCTGCCTGTCAAAAACAAACAAAAAAAAAGTAAAAAAAAAATTTCCGTCATAGCAGTTTTGTGTTTACTCTGCTGTGCTAGGTTTTTCTTTTTTTGTTTTAGGTTTTTCATTTTATTATGTCATTTAAAACTAGCACTCAATGAAAGCTATACTTAGGAATGATATTTTTGAATATAAAAATCCTGCTAAAAATTGATAATTTCTTTACCAGTTCCCCCTCCTTGCAATTAGGTGGATACATCCAATTATAAACACTTCATGTTTTTATCACAGAATGTGCATTTAAATTCTTATGTTGTTGTTTTGGTTTTTTTTTTAATTTATTTATTTGAAAGGCAAAGGTAAAGAGAGAGATATCTTGAAAAAAGATACCTTCCATCTGCCTTTTCACTCACCAGATGTCTACAACAGCCGGTGCTGGGCCAGGCTGAAGCCAGGAACCAGAAGCTTCACCTGGTTCTCCCACGTGGTTTTAGGGGCCGAAGCACTTGGGCCATCTTCCACTGCTATTCCAGGCCATTAGCAGGGAGCCAGATTGGAAGTGGAGCAGCCTGGACTTGAACCAGTGCCCATATGGAATGCTGGCACATCAGGTTGAGGCTTAACCTTCTACGCCACAGTGCCAGCCCCCATTTAAATTTTTTTATCTGTCTTATAGTAGCCCCATCAGTTAAAGAGAGTAGGTACTATCTTCATTTCTATACATTGTGAGTAATGAGATATTAAGACATTATTGGAGTCTACTTTTATCAGCTGTACAACTGGAAGTATAATCTATTATTCTGTCAGTCACAGCTGTAATCTGTTTTGCATTTCCTAGTTCTCAATTGAGAAGCATTTTTTATTTGTTTTTAATCTACTTTGATCTCCACTTGTGCCATAGAAGCCAAGAGAATAAGAGTTTGGGGATCAGGATGAGTTCAAGAAAGACCAAATCAAATGGACTGAAAAGAAACAACTGATGGTGAAAGTTAGGGCTGTCTCAATAAGGTAGTTCAGAAGCCAGATCTCAGTTGTTAAATCATTGAGAAATAAATAAGTGAAATCAGAATATAAATCATCATTTTCTAATCATGAGTTCAGTAAGACAAATTTTAATCAACAAAAAATTGTTCAAATTGAGGCTTAGTACTGCTTTCTGTTCTCTTAAAGAAATGAGAATAGAAGAAGGAAGTTAAGAAATGTACTGTACGTATACTTTGGATATTAGAATCTGTTCCTGACCTCATGTTTTGATGAAGGAAGATAAAACTGCTAAAAGTGAGAGATTCTGGATGAATTTTAGAGTGCAAAAATATTTAGAATGTTTTTAATGGTAAAGATGTGTGGAGGTTTTTACTCAACTCTCTATTTGTTGTAGATAAACAAACTATTTTGATAACTGCATGTTCTGCTCGTGGCTCAGAGGAGCAGATCTTGAAGTGTGTAGAGCTATTACTTTCAAGAAATGCTGACCCAAATGTTGCTTGTAGGTAAGAGCTTTATTTTCTGTTAAAAAATGTTGAAGATACTTTACTTTGATTATCATCCTGTTAAACATCTGATAGCATGAGTTTCAAAAAATTATTAACAGTGTTTACTTGGCCAAATAGTTAATGTATGAAAATAGGTTATGATGTCATATTTCCAATTCTATAGTATTATCAAAGGAAGGGGATATCATGAAGATAGACTTTCAATTATTAATTTTTGTAGGAATGTCATAAAAATCTGGAATGAAAGGCAAAGGAGGCCAATTAGCCCTCATTTCCTGTGAACCATACACTCAAAAGAGTATGGTGACTGATTTGTAGTAGTAAAGCCTCTGAACTTAGTGTTTCTAAGCAATTACCAACTAACTTAGGAAAATAGAAATACATTGGCATATTAATAATTGTGTGTAAATGTGTTTAGTTGGTAAGTGCTTAGAAATTTTTCATAATCCGTTAGTTCAGATAATAATGATCGAGTGCCTGATAATTACTTGACTCGAGGATTTCTTTTTTTCATTTAGTTTCTATGATACCTGGCCAGCAGCCTTGGATGGTATTGTACAGCCTTAGATATTTCCCAGATCTTTGCTGGGGTGAAAAATGATTTTCATCTAGCTGATTTGCTTTTCAGAAAAGGTCTGTTTTGCCTCCCGAGGGACATTTGGCAATGTCTGGAGACACTCTTTGTTGTCACACCTGATAGATGCCGCTAGCATTTAAAGGATAGAGACCAGTGATGATGCTAAACACCCCACAATGGATAGGACACCCCTCAAAGAATTACCAGTCCAAAAATATCAGTAGTGCTGTGGTATATAAACCCCGACCTAGTGTGAAAGGGCAAGGCTTCTAGAGTGGATAATTGATATTTAAACAAATAAAAAAGAAATTGTAAAAACTGTGTAAAAATTTTTAGCACATCATTTCACAAGAACTTTTATTCTGTCATTTATGGTGTAATCCCTAGTCAACTATAATTTTTGATCTGATTGTTGCTAGGAATTGGGATGTGTGCTTCAGGACAGCTTAAGCTGAAGTAAACTTATTACATGGGTACTGTAATTTTGATTTGTACCCTTAGAAGTGGTTTCAGGCCGGCGCCGCGGCTCACTAGGCTAATCCTCCGCCTAGTGGCGCCGGCACACCGGGTTCTAGTCCCGGTCGGGGCGCCGGATTCTGTCCCGGTTGCCCCTCTTCCAGGCCAGCCCTCTGCTGTGGCCAGGGAGTGCAGTGGAGGATGGCCCAGGTGCTTGGGCCCTGCACCCGCATGGGATACCAGGAAAAGCACCTGGCTCCTGGCTCCTGCCATCGGATCAGCGCGGTGTGCCGGCCGCAGTGCGCTGGCCGCGGCAGCCATTGGAGGGTGAACCAACGGCAAAGGAAGACCTTTCTCTCTGTCTCTCTCTCTCACTGTCCACTCTGCCTGTCAAAAAAAAAAAAAAAGAAGTGGTTTCATACAAGACTTGCCTATCTGGGTTTAATGGAAAATCATATTTTGCATAGTGTTTTTAGTCTTTTTTTTAAAAAAAGACTACTTTTACAAGGTATAACAAGTAGTGAAGTCTTTACTTCAATCAAGTCTTTCTCAATCACTTATCTTGTAAGCATACTGAAGAAGTAAAGCAAGCCAGTATCTTAGGTTTTAGATGTTTCTGATAGCTCAAGAACTAGAAGGTATCTTTTTAGATACATAGGTTATATCTGGGAAAATGGATTTTATTTGAATGGAAAATGACAAAAGGCTAGCTCCTGAAAAATTATAAGGCAGCTACAATACAAAGCAATTTTAAAACTGAAAGCTCTAAGAAAGTGATGGGTTTGAAATAGCATAAAATTTATATTAGTATGTGCTCAGTTACAATAAGTAGAAAACTTTACAACACAGTTAAAGGAAAGACAGCATTCTCATTTAATTAATAGATGTGAGAAATACCCTGAAAAACTATTCAGCTGGTTTATTTTAATGCTTAAAGCATAAAGCAATAAAATGATTGTCTGGATAGCTATGAAAAGAAAATAAGATTTGGCAAATGTTTCTTTTTAGGCTGTATTTTTATAGGAAGGATAGCATTAGTAGATATAATGGGATAGCATTCTGTCAATGTAAAAGAAAATGTCAGGACACAAGGGGAATATAATGAGATTTTGAAGGAATTTTATGGATAATTTAGTGACAAAAACCAACACTATTAGAAGACGGGGAATTTTACTTTCTTGTAAAAAGTGGCAAAAAGCTACTGGCAATGCATCAGGGAGCCATTGTTAAGATGGTAAAGAGAAAAACAGATCTTATATTACTTTCAAGCTGTTGATGTAGCTTTTTTTTGAGCAGTTCTCTTACTGAGAAAAATCACCTTCAAGAAAAAGCACAGAGGAATAGTTAGCCATCAACTTGTAAATGATTAGTTTTAATGAAAATAGGGTGATTGCATACTTGGTAGTTACAAAGGAAATTGAGATATAATTTTTTTTCTAAAACTGAAGTGAGCTCACTTGTCTTACTGCATGAAGTTAAATAGCCAAGTCTTGGAGGTCAGCCTCCAAGTTTTGAAGTCTCAATTCCAGCATAAAAAGTATCCTTTTCTAGAATGTCAAGTATATAGAATTGCATGGTATTTTTTATATGTATCTGATTTCTCTCAATGATGATAAGTAATTTTAAGATTCATCCCTGATGTATCAATAGTTTGTTACTTTTTATTGCTGAGTAGTATTCTGCTGTTTGAATTGTAGTAGTTTTAAAAGGTATAATGAAGTCTTTATAGGTTGACAAAAATAGCTGACCGAGTGAGGCATAAAATTGACCTGGAAGTTGAAAGAAAAACAAAATAGCATATAAAAAGGCCATAAAGTTGTTAGAAGACTTCAATAAGCAGAATTGAAGTATTTTAAGGTTCTATGCGAAGGCAACGCAAGTGCCTTCAACAGTGCAGATTTCTGTGTCTCTAGGTGCCTACACAGAGACATGCACCTGCATCATTCCAGGTGGCACCATCTGTTCCTTCAGTTCACCTACTGCATTGCGTATTGGGAAGTAAGGTTTGGTGTTTGTTGTGGTGGCAGTGGTTTTGCTTCAGCAGCCTTTTTGGGTATGCATTCTAAACAGTGAATATCATTGTATCACTAAGTCACTGAGTGCTTTTCTTTTATTCTGGCACCGTTGTCGTTCACTGTTACATGTTCTTTGTATGGAGAGGCGGTCTGGTTTTGTTTACTTACTTAATTTTGCCTCCTTGGAGCCATTATATAGATTATTTTCTTACTGATTCATGGGATCAGATGCCATTGCTGGTGGATGACAAATGGATAGAAATCTCTTAGTTGGTAGGAATTAAGGTGTTCTACATTCAGCATATTCTTACCATTAGAGGACCTAGAGTATCCCAATGGTGGTTTTCTGTTGTTTCACATATCTGTAAATTCTAGCTTTTCTCCCTCTCTTCCTCCTCCTCCCCTCCTCCTCTCCTCCTCTTCCCCTCCCCCTCTTCCCCTCTTCATCTTCCCCCTCCACATCCTCCCTCTCCTTGTTTGTTTTTTGTTCTGAGTTCTGAAAGTAGTATTCTGTCACTAGTTCAGTGCATGGAGGCAAAGCCTTAACCATTTTTGGAGTTAGCTTTTTTCCCTATTAAATAAATGACTAGGATCACTTGAGAGTCAGCATTAAATAATAGTCAAGTTTATTAGCTAAATCAATTAGAAGAACAATTTTCTTCTGCTTCAAAGTTTATGTTGTTCCCAAATTTTGTATATAAGTAAATGTTCAAATCTGCTTAATATCATTTGGATTCCTTGGTTTCAGTTTTTTATAAAAGTTTCTTTCTTTTCTTTTATTTGTTCTTGAAAATGGCTAATGAAAAAACATTAACGTATCATTGAAGTGTCTCCATCTGTCATCATGATGTCATGATAAGCGTGTTCTAAATTCTGGATTGATGCCTTCATTCTGGAAAAGTCTCATCTATTATCTCTTTTTTTTTTTTTTTTTTTTTTTTTTTTGACAGGCAGAGTGGACAGTGAGAGAGAGACAGAGAGAAAGCAGAGAGAAAGGTCTTCCTTTACCGTTGGTTCATCCTCCAATGGCCACCGATCCGATGGCAGGAGCCAGGTACTTCTCCTGGTCTCCCATGGGGTGCAGGGCCCAGGTACTTGGGCCATCCTCCACTGCACTCCCTGGCCACAGCAGAGAGCTGCCCTGCAATAGGGGCAACTGGGACAGAATCCGGCGCCCCGACCGGGACTAGAACCCAGTGTGCCAGCACTGCAAGGCGGAGGATTAGCCTAGTGAGCTGCGGAGCCGGCTCATCTATTATCTCTTCAGATATCACCTCTGTCCTGTTCTCTACTCTTCTTTTGGGTCTCTGGACAAACGTTAGGCCCTTTAGCTACAGCCTCAGCATCTTTTGTTTTCCTTTTTACTTCACTGTGCCATGTTCAGGCTAATAGCTTTCTGATCTGCTTTCTAGGTCATTGAGTCTCAATTCACCTTCTAATCTTGTTAAATCTGTGGAGTTGATGATTTCTGTTGCTTTTTTTTCTATTTTTTTTTTTCTTTTTAATTTGACAGGTAGAGTCACAGACAGTGAGAGAGAGGGAGAGAGACAGAGAGAAAGGTCTTCCTTCATTTGTTCACCCCCAAAATGGCCACTATGGCCGGTGCTGCGCCAATCCGAAGCCAGGAGCCAGGTGCTTCCTCGTGGTCTCCCATGCAGATGCAGGGCCCAAGCACTTGGGCCGTCCTCCACTGCCTTCCCGGGCCACAGCAGAGAGCTGGACTGGAAGAGGAGCAACCGGGACAGAATCCGGTACCCATATGGGATGCCGGTGCTGTAGGCGGATTAGCCTAGTGAGTCACAGCGCAGGCCCTGCTTTTTTTCTATTTCTACACATCTGTTTGATTTTTTTTTTTTTTTTTTTTTTGACAGGCAGAGTGGACAGTGAGAGAGAGAGACAGAGAGAAAGGTCTTCCTTTGCCGTTGGTTCACCCTCCAATGGCCGCCGCGGCCGGCGCACCACGCTGATCCGATGGCAGGAGCCAGGTGCTTCTCCTGGTCTCCCATGGTGTGCAGGGCCCAAGGACTTGGGCCATCCTCCACTGCACTCCCTGGCCACAGCAGAGAGCTGGCCTGGAAGAGGGGCAACCGGGACAGAATCTGGCGCCCCGACTGGGATTAGAACCCAGTGTGCCGGCGCCGCAAGGCGGAGGATTAGCCTAGTGAGCCGCAGCGCCGGCTGATTCTTTTTTTTAAAAAAAGCTTCAGTGTCCTTTTTTTTAATAGCTTCATGTTCATATTTTCAAGCTCTAAATTAAAACTTCTTTAATCTGGTCAATTTATCATCTAGATGGAATAGTTCCACTGTCTCAAACTTTTGTGGGTTTGTTTCTGTTAGCTGTGTGTCTCATGCCTGTCATTCATGACTAGATGCTAGTCATTAAGTTTTAAAAACTTACTTGAAAAAGTAATATGAGGCCTAGGATTATCCACTGGAGAGGATTTTGTATATTTTTAAAAGGTTCCTGGTTCACTATTTGTCCAGGACTCATGTAAACTTAAATTGGAGGCTGAAGTTCCCTAGACCATTTAGGGGATTTACATAGGAATAGCTGGTTTAATTCTGGTTTGTCCTTACTCTGAAGGTGTAGATGAGTAGCCCTTTGAGTCCTGACTTAAGTTATCTTCAGATAGTTTATGAAGCTCTCTACCTTGTCTAGGCCCAAGGTTTTGAATTCTGTTCCTCTTTATGGTTAAAGCCCACAGAATCACAGCTTATTTTCCCATTGAGTTCTTCTGCTGACAGATAGCCTCATCACAAGAGCAACTGTGAAGGCCAAGTTACTTCTGGCTTTCTGCCACCTAGATTTTGGTTCCGTGTTTCCTTCATTTCTTAGTTTTTCACTTTTTAAGAAATTTTTAAAAATTTTATATGCTTTCATAGTTTTGGTACAAATTATCCAGTTTGTCATTACTAGAAGTAGAAATTGGCATCTTCTAAAATATTGATCATTGTTTTTATGATAGCTCTGTAATTCTTTGCTTTCCATGCAGATTTATTTTTTAAAACATTGTTTAAAATAGTTTTGGAAATATCACTGATTTAATATTTTATGGACAGCTTTCCATATTAGTATATATAGCTCTACCTTGTTCTTATATTAGTTTTGTTTTATTCTATTTTTTACCCTTTTCTAATGGTAAAGAATTGACACATTGAAAGCCATTTTTAAATTTACCTTCTATGATACAAATTTTAATTAATTAAATAATATTATGATACAATACAATGTTATATATAATAATAAAACAATTATATTTCTCTTGGGATCTTGCTGTCGATAGTATAGTACAATGTAGTATGTTTAGCAATATGGAAATTTAATACTGGTTTATTTCTTTTGGCCCTAAAATTTGTATTAGGAGTTAGGGGTTTTTTTTGGTTTGTTTTTAAATGAAACATTCATTGTTTGCTGTGTGCTGATTACTTTGTTAATTGCTTTTAAATATGTTGTCTAAATTATCCTTGCACTTAATGAGGGAAGTATTTTTTTAATAGAACAGAAAATTGGTGCTCAAATATTTAAGTGTGTTTAAATGTAGGAGAGGTTTGATAAAGGTATTTAATCTGAAGAGGATCTCCTAGTAGAATGCTCTTAAATTCCTCCCCTTGTCTATATATATGATATTTTCAACCTAAACCAGTTTGAACAGTGTGATTTTTCTAATTGTTGCAAAACATGTTTGTAATAAACTGCTTTGTATCTTTATTTTTTTTCCTTTTCTGTGGCTTACTTACAGTAGGTAGTTGAATATTTTGACTTAAAAAGTCTATAAACTGTAAAGGCAAGTATGGAAACAGAAAAACGTTATCCCTTTAGTTTGCTTAATTATATTTTGGCCTGGAAACAAGGTGAACTTCAATCAAGTTAATTGTAACTTGGCATTTGTGCCATAGAAGGGACTTATCATTCCTTATTTTTGTTTTATGCTGATAGTACAATCAAAATGATATTATGACTTAGTAAAGTATAGAATGTCTGTATTAGATTATTGGATACATGACAAAATTTGAAACTTACCTCAATTCTGCCTTAAATTTTAGGTTGATATTTATTGTTAATAGTAATCATGGCCAGAACCACGCCTCACTAGGCATATCCTCCACCTGCAGCTCCAGCATCCTGGGTTCTAGTCCCAGTGGAGGCTCCGGATTCTGTCCCGGTTGCTCCTCTTCCAGTCCAGCTCTTTATGGCCCAGGAGTGCAATGGAAGATGGCTCAGGTCCTTGGGTCCTGCATCCCCATGGGAGATCCAGGAGGAAGCACCTGGCTCCTGGCTTTGGATCTGCACAGTGGGCCGGCCGCAGCGTGCAGGCTTTAGCAGCCTTTTTGGGGGGTGAACCAACGGAAAAAGGAAGACCTTTCTCTTTGTCTCTCTCTCTCACTGTCTAACTCTGCCTGTCAAAAAAAAAAAAAAAAAAGGAGTAATCATGAGCCTTTTAATAATATAGATAATACTTCAAAAAGTCCATGGAAAAGATAAGCTTATTTTGGTACAAGAAATTTGAAGTTCATATACAGTTTTTTATAACATATATGTTCATTAACTTTTTGAAGTACCCTTGTATGTAAACAACATTTCTGTTTTTAGAAATTGTGGTTTTTTTCCCCAGTTTTCTGAAAGCTTATATTATTTTTTTTTTACATTTAGAAGGCAGTGTTTCTTACAAAGGAGTCTGTTATATTCAGATTGCTCAGTCATAAGACAAGGGTTTTGTAAAATGAGGTGGCATTTTAATTTCAATGGATGTTTTATAACCATTGATAACACAGCACACATTAACTAATGCCCAAGGTTTTGACGTAATCATTGTGTGATTGTTAACGTGTTGAATGTTACTGCATGTTTTAATAAACAGAAGATACCCTGGGAAAAATGTTGCTTTGTTTCTCAGAATATAAATTTAGTTGTAAATGTCACTGAAGCAATATGGTAGATTGAGATGTAATTTTGGCATACAATATTAACTGTTTTCTAGTTTTAAGTAAAAATGTGACATGTTTGCTCTGAAAACATAAGCTGAAGTCACAAAAATATTCTTTTAGAAATAATTTTTTAAAGGGGCTTATTCAGAAAACACTAGTAGAAATTATCACTTATTTTGTTATTTTCCCCTAGCCATTAAAAAAATCTGTGAATAAATAATCTATAATTTGATGAGTATCCCCAATATTTTTTATTTAAAAAATTGCAGACTGATAAATATACACACCTCTTCTCACATAAAATGTCTTGGCATATTTTCTAGCCAGTACAATGTAAATTTACTTCATTTTAATAAATGCATATGATTTCTTATGATTGATACACTTTATTCAACATTACCATGCCAATGACACTTAAATTGTAGGTTTTGCTTTCTTGTGTTGTATGATAGTTGTGAGTATTGCTTCATGAGTTAAACTACCAAAGTTTGAACCTCAGCTTTATCATTTAATAATTTTGTAATTTGGGCAAGTTATTCATCCTTTCAGTTTCATTTTTATAATATGAAGATATCAGGGAACATTGTAAAGTAGTTTTGTGCCTAGCGCAGTACCATCCCAAAGAGTAAACACTCCAGGGTGTGTAGTAGTACGAATAATAGTAATAATATTCTTAGTGCATATTAATTCTGTAGAAGACTCCTAGAAATAGAATTGTTCGAGTATTTGCACATTTAAAAATCTTCCAAGTTACATCCAAACTGTCCTCCAAAAAGATTTTTCCAGTTCACATTTGTTAAACGTGTGAGAGAGCATTCATTTTTTTTTTTTTTGCATCCTTGCTAGCATATTACTAAAAGTTGTTGTTTTAATAATCTGGTAGATAATAATGAGCATATTTTAGTTTTGTGATTTTTCTGATTTTTAATTAGTTTGAACTAACATCTTTGTTTCCCATATCCTATGCTCATGTTTTTGTTTAACTATTTTCTTACTATATGGGAGCTGGTTTTATCTTTGTTAGCAGTTTTACATGTGTGAAAAATATCTTAGTGTTATATTGTATACTTAAGGAACATTATTAATATTGCTATTCATATACCTGTAAAGCTACCTGGTCCTTCTGAAAGCACAAAATGGAGGGGATACAGGTGAGAGGAAATTGAAAAGTTCAAGACACGAATCTTTCAAAACACACACACACAGAAACCAAGACTAAAGAAAAAAACTGAAACTTCTAAATTCTAACTTCACTTTGTCTTATTAGTGTCTGGTACATGGTAGGAAATTGCTATTTTAAAAATGAACTTAATTTTCCATCAAATAGACTACATTTTGAGTAGTCTCATTGATGAGTCTTGTTGGGTATAAAAATGTTACATATGCAGCCTGGTACTTTTTTAAGTAACAGACAAGATTCTCTTCAATCTGTATGTTATTCATTTACTGAATTGATAACAGTGGGACCAGTGTTATGGTATAGCAGATGAAGCTGCTGCTTGCAACACCAGCATCACATATCAGAGTCCCACTTTGAGTCCCAGCTACTCCACTTTCAATCCAGCTTCCGGCTGTTGTGCTTGGGAAGGCAACAGAAGATGGTCAAGTACTAGGGATCCTGCAATCTGTGTGGGCAATCTGGGTGGAGTTCCAGGCTCGGATTCAGCCTGGCCCAGCTGGTTGTTGTAGCAGGTGAACCATCTGGGGAGTGAACCAGCTGATGGATGATCAATTGATCTCTCTGTCTTCCCCTCTTCCTCTGTCTCTCTGGCATTCTGCCTTTCAGGAAATAAACAAACAAATAAATAAATACTTTTAAAAAAAAGATAACAATATCATGAAATCTTGGAAATATTGAATGATGATTTATAATGGGACACATAATTAAAGCAGAAATATTTGCTGATGTGTTTCACTTTCAACTGTTAGGGTTATGAATAATTATATAAAACAATTCTTGTTTTACTAGTTCTTATTAGAGCTGAAAGTGTATCAGAGCTCATAGTTCATATACTCTTTAGAAGCTATAGTTTGCCTCATTTTTCTAATTTTCCTTTAAATATATTTTCAGTGAAGTAATACTGTGTGGTAAAAGGCCCCTTTTGAATCCTCTCTAATCATATTCCCTTCCCTTATTTCTTTCTTGGAGGCAACCACAGTCCTGTCATTTGTGTGAATTTTTCCTGCTCAAGTGAAATTAGCCATATATGACTATCTGTCAACATTATATATCACTTGGCCTGTTTTGTAAATTCTACTTTCTTATTGAGATCTGATTTACAAGGTAAAATATATAAATTTTAACTGTACAGTTTGAATTATAGCAAAGGAATATACCCATGTAACCCAAATCTCTTTCAAAGTATAGGACATTTTCCCTTACCCTGGGAAGGCCCTTCCCTTTAAGATAACCTCCAAAAGCCCCGGTGCAACCACTTAAATATTTTTTTCCTACCCTATAATAGTGTTTTGTTAAGCACATCAATTCAGTGTGCACTCTTTAGTGTCTAAATTCTTGGCTCAGTATGTTTTTTAAATAATCCTAAAATTATTTCCTAGTTCCTAGTTCTTTTTATTGCTGAAAAATATTCAAGTATTTGAAAATATCACAACTTGTTCTCCATGTTTGCTTTCTGTCACTAATATCTAGCTTAATTCCAGGTATAAGAGATCATATTTTGAATAATTTCAGATCTTTGAAATTTGTTGAGACTTTCTGGTCAGCTTTGGCACTAGAAAAGAATGTGATTTGGTGATGAGTGTGTATAATTTGATATAATAAGATTTATTTGATCTTCATCCAGTTGCTGGCACAGAGCTCTTAAATCATTGTAATTTTCTGAATAATAGAGGTATTAGTAGCATCTTTTGTTAAAATAGTTTATATTAATACTTGGCTCTAGCTTTATAAAAACCTCTAGGACCTTAAAAGAGTGGGTGTTTTAATATGCTAATGAAATAGTGACCAGGAACTTATGCATAACTTCAAAGTTGGGGATGACGGCCAGAGGACCAAGGCAGTATTAGAGAAATTGAAACTTTGAGCCCCATACTCCATATCAGAGAGAGGGACTGAAGATTAAATCAGTCACCAGGGCCCAGTGTTTTAATCAATTGTGCCTATGTAATGAAGCCACAATGAAAACCCAAACTACAGAGTTTGGAGAGCTTCTGGGTTAGTGAAGGTATTAGAAGGGTAGCCCACCTAGGGGGACACTCTCCCATACCTTCCCCTGTACATCTCTTCATTTTGGCTGTTCTTGCATTGTATCCTTTATAATAAACCAGTAATAGTAAATAAGATTTTCCCCTAATTTCTATGGGCCAGTGTAGCAAATTATAAAGCAGGAGAGTCATAGGAACTCAGATTTATAGCCAACTGGTCAGAAGTATAAGAGGCCCAGGATTTGTGCTTGGCGTCTGAAGTGGGGTAGTTGTGTGAGTCTGAGCCCTTAAAAAATTTGTGAGATGTAACACTAACTCTAGGTACTTAGTACCATTTTTAAATTGAACTGTAGGATGTTCAGCTATTGAAGGTTTTGTTAGCATGGGGGAAAAAAAGAATCGCACATATTTGCCATCAAAAGTTATGAGTAGAAATTCATGAACCCATGTATGTTAATTAAGCGAAGGATGTAAGTTCTATTTGAATCTTCTAATGACTATTGATTTTTTTGCTTGCTTAATCTGTCACTTACTGAGATTTGTATTTTTTTGGTCAACTTTTGCTTACATCTTTTTTTTAAAGATTTTTTTTTGAAAGGCAGTTAGAGAGGGAGACAGAGAACATCTTCCATCCATTGGTTCACTCCCCAAATGGCTGCAATAGCCAGGTCTAGGCCAGGCCAAAGCCAGGAGTTTCATCTCTGACTCCCATGTGTGTGCAGAGGCCCAAGGACTTGAGAGCCATCTTTAACTGCTTTCCCAGGTGCATTTTAGCAGGGAGCTAGATGGGAAGTGGAACAGCCAGTAATTGAACTGGCACCCATATGGGATGCCTGCATTGCAGGCAGTGCCTTAACCCACTATTCCACAATGACCATGCCAGTCCCTGCTTACATGTTTTTAAGCCTGTAATATTCTTGATGCATTGGCCTTTACTTTTACAGCGCATGCCCCTTTTTGTTGTTAACAATGCTTGTTTCATTGTACCATATTTTTTTTGTCTAATATTGGTATTACTGGTATGGCTACATCATCTTTGCTTGTTAGTGTTTTAGTGTTTCGTTTTTTTTTGTTTTTTGTTTTTTTTTGTTTGTTTGTTTTGTTTTTTTTTTTTTTTTGGCAGAGGCAGAGAGAGAGAGAGGTATTTGAAAGGCAGAGTTAGAGAGAGGCAGAGGCAATGGTGGGGGGGTCTTCCATCCACTGGTTCACTCTCTAGAAGGCCCCAATGGCTGGGGCTGTGCCAATCCAAAGCCAGGAGCCAGGAGCAGCTTCCCGGTCTCCCACACGGGTACAAGGGCCCAAGGACCTGAGCCATCTTCTACTGCTTTCCCAGGCCATAGCAGAGAACCAGGTCAGAAATGGAGTAGCCAGGACTCAAAGTGGCATCCATATGGAATGCCAGCACTGCAGGCGGTGGCTTAACCCGCTATGACACAGCGCTGACCCCACTTAATAGTGTTTGATACTTTTTTTCCATACTTATGCTTTCAACTTTTCTATATGTGTTTTTTTTTTTAATTTTATTTATTTTTTTGAGAGGTAGAGTTACAGACAGAGCGAGGGAGA
The DNA here is from genome assembly GCF_051225735.1 of Oryctolagus cuniculus. Lineage (NCBI taxonomy): Eukaryota > Metazoa > Chordata > Mammalia > Lagomorpha > Leporidae > Oryctolagus > Oryctolagus cuniculus. The sequence continues at coordinate 152,721,435 of NC_142869.1, read as the reverse complement.
GACAGAAACAACTTCCATCTGCTGGTTCACTCCCCAAATGGCCACAGTGGCTACAGCTGGGCTAATCCAAAGCCAGGAACCAGGAACTTCATCCTGGTCTCCCACATGGTTGTAGGGAGGGGCCCAAGCACTGGAGCCATCTTCTGCTCTCCCAGGTGCATTAGCAGGAAGCTGGATCAGAAGTGGAGCAGCTGGGACTCTAGCCGGTGCCCATATGGGATGCCAGCAATCCCTGGTGTGTCTCAACTTGCTATACCACAACACCAGGCCCCAATACTTTCTTTCTTGAACTGTTACTGACAGCATTTCTAGAACACTAGGTCCTGATTTGAGAAAAACAAGGTGTGCTACTTCTTCAAGAATAAAGTGGACTTTATTTTCAGTACATACTGCATCATATTTTCCTTGGGAACCCCGTATAACTAATGTTGCTTTAGTTTCTTCTTTGAAAAACTGAAAAAGTGGTTTAGATGTAATTCAAATCAAATAAGCATGTAATTTGAACATTTAGAAGCAATGACTCCTACTCTGTTTTCCTGGGTATTGTTAAGGCATCTCATGCCTCCTGGTCTCTTGAATTTTTCTCTTGTGCTTTGATCCTTACTGTCACAGGCTATAGATAGGAGGGCTCCTGCCCCACAATGCTGGTATTTTGCTATTACCAGCCTCCCTTCCTCCACATTCTTTCTCTAGGCTAAATGATATAGTCTTAGTAAGCAAAATGGGTTTGAACATAGCAAACCAGCCAGTCTGCTTTTTTGGTGAATCATAGAACTTAAATCTGTTGTTTGAGGAGGTTTCCAGCCAGTAAGCTATGTGTTTTTTTTTTTTTTTTTTTTGCTTTATTCTCTCCAGATGAAATTAAAACCATTGCACTCATATCCTGTTTGTTTTTTAACATTATTGTATAGTTTTTTTTATCCTTTTTCTTCCCTAAATTTCACACTGGTTATTTTCATTTTGCCTGTTTTCCAAGTTATCAGTTATCTTCTTCTGTATCTAATCCGCTGTAAAATCCATCTGTCAGCTTCCTAATTTCAACTACTCCTGTTTTTCAGGTCTGCAGTTTCTGATTACATCTTTTGCTCCCCTAAAATACAGGTTTACAATTAAAAGTTTATTTTTACCTTCCATTTTTTGAAATAATCACACGTATTCCACAGTGTGGTTTTGATAACATCTAAAGACATTTTTATTATCTGTTTTCTCCTTAGGTCACTTGGTTCTATCTTTTAAAATGCCTGATAACTTTTGATTAAATGCTGGATATTACATCTAAACATCTGTACAGGTCTGCTTGCTTCCAGAAATTATTTAATTTTCTTACTTTAGAACAAGGGCGCATCACTTGACATAATTTGGAGTTAAGGTGGTTGAAGGCTAGGTTTCAGAATTAGTCTGTTTCCCATATAGCCCTTCAATGATCTCAACTCAAATTTGCTGTGTTTACCTTCAACACTATTTTTGAAGGTCACGAATGCCAGTTTTTATTTCCTCATCTTTATGGGAATGCTGAATGTTATGTTAACAGCTCGCATGTATATTATATATATATATTATATATATTTTGTGCAGCATAGAAATCTGCAAATGCTTTCAAGACAAAGCCCAGACAAATATGACTTCTCTATAGCATCACTTTCCTGTTACTCTGTTTTTTCCAGGATATCGATCCTTGATGTTGTCAGTGCTTTCGTAGCCCTGAGCTTTGATTTTTGTGGCTCTAGCCTTGAGAGAAGGCCTAAAAGTTATTTCATTCTACTGATGTTACCAGGAATTGGCAGATGCTTCAAGGGAAAAAGTGGAAGAGAATGTAGGACTCAATCCAACAGATGTTTTTTTCTTCTTCTTCTAAGATCTTGGCTTTTCGTGTCTGGCAGCTTTTTTTCTACTGTGCCTTCAAACGTGTTTTCTATTTTATCATCTCTTATAGCCTTTTTCAGTGAGAGGGTTGATCTAATGAAACGACTTTGATAGCTAGAGATGAATGTCCAATTTCTAGAATTTTATCATTTTCTAAAGCTCCCTTATTGTAGTTATTTCATTGATCTCCCAGCTATAAGCTGATTGTTTTAAGATTAAAAGCAAAATAGATAGCACTGAGTTTATATAAAACTATGACATGAAAACAAACCAACCATTTTACCACTGGTACAGAGAGAAGTGATAAATCAGTGTAGAAATATATGGGATTTTTTTTGTTTTGCTTTTTTTCCCCTGCCAGATGGAGTTTTGTTTCTGCTTTTCTTTGTATGCCCTCTAGTGGAGGTTTTATTAAAATGAATAGCCAGAAATTGAAAATAAACAGAAGACTATCATTCTGGGGAAAAATGTAATTATGGTTATATAATAAATTCCATTATTTGTTTTACCCGTTCTTCACTATCAGAAATTTGGATGAAATCTGGGAGATGAAGATTAAAAATACCTCATTGGCTGGTGCCACGGCTCACTTGGCTAATCCTCTGCCTAGAGCACCAGTACCCCCGGTTCTAGTCCCAGTCAGGGCGCCAGATTCTGTCCCGGTTGCTCCTCTTCCAGACCAGCTCTCTCCTGTGGCCTGGGAGGGCAGTGGAGGATGGCCCAAGTGCTTGGGCCCTGCACTCCATGGGAGACCAGGAGGAAGCACCTGGCTCCTTTGGATCAGCACAGCGCGCAGGCCGTAGCAGCTATTTGGGGGGTGAACCAACGGAAGGAAGACCTTTCTCTCTGTCTCTCTCTTTCTCACTGTCTAACTCTGCCTGTCAAAGAAAAAAAAAAGTACTTCAAGTTTAGCTTAAATAAACACATTTAAAAAAATACCTCACTTATTATCACTAGTAAATTCAGCTTTTTTTTTAAATTAACACTTAATATATACTAAACACATAGATAGAGATAGGAGATAGAAAATGGAAGCCCAAGTCCCTTCCTGAAGAATTGGATAATACATTATAAGATATTGTGAGACTGCAGGCACTTACAACATGGTAAGATTAAAAGTAGGTGAAGGTGTCTCTAGGAACAAAGAATGAATAGAAGTTAGCCAACTGAATACTGAAGATGCCAGCATGAATATTCACTGTAGATGGAGATGTATGTGCAGAGATGGGTGAAAAAGTGTATTTTGTTCAGGTGGTTGTAAGTAATGATATTGTAAATAATGTAGCCAGAAAATATTAGAGTAGAAATTGGGTCAGAATTTGGCAGTTACAAGTTATTAACCTCTGTAATTTGTGTTAAAGAATACAAATTTCATCCTGAAAACTATTGAACAACTTAAGAAAAATGAATATAATAGCATTTTATAAAGGTTATTCTGAAGGCAGGTTGAGGATAAATTAGAACCAAAAGGATCATTACTTTTTTTTTTTTTTTTTTTGGACAGGCAGAGTGGATAGTGAGAGAGAGAAACAGAAAGGTCTTCCTTTGCCGTTGGTTCACCATCCAATGGCTGCCATGGCCGGCGCGCTGTGGCCGGTGCACCGTGCTGATCGGAAGCCAGGAGCCAGGTACTTCTCCTGGTCTCCCATAGGGTGCAGGGCCCAAGGACTTGGGCCATCCTCCACTGCACTCCCTGGCCACAGCAGAGAGCTGGGCTGGAAGAGGGGCAACCGGGAAAGACTCCAGCACCCCGACCGGGACTAGAACCGGGGATGCCAGCGCCGCTAGGTGGAGGATTAGCCTATTGAGCTGTGGTGCTGGCCAAGGATCATTACTCTTGGCCACAGTCACGGACTGTGTATTCATAATTGAAAGTAGCAAGTAGATTTGTCTGAATTTAAGAACTTAGTACCTGTATACCTCAAGATAGAGTTTGCGGATGTGAACTTTACTTAAAATTCTGATCATGAAAGGTTTCTGTTAAAAATGCTGAAAAGTGGCCAGCGCCGTGGCTCAATAGGCTAATCCTCCGCCTTGCGGCGCCGGCATACCAGGTTCTAGTCCCGGTCGGGGCGCCGGATTCTGTCCCGGTTGCCCCTCTTCCAGGCCAGCTCTCTGCTGTGGCCCGGGAGTGCAGTGGAGGATGGCCCAAGTGCTTGGGCCCTGCACCCCATGGGAGACCAGGAGAAGCACCTGGCTCCTGCATGGATCAGCGTGGTGCGCCGGCCGCAGCGCGCCGGCCGCGGCGGCCATTGGAGGGTGAACCAATGGCAAACGAAGACCTTTCTCTCTGTCTCTCTCTCTCACTGTCCACTCTGCCTGTCAAAAAAAAAAAAAAAATGCTGAAATGTTACTGTAACTTACAGAGTAAAAAGACTTCTATTTTCTCTCCACAGAACAGGCTGTTAGTATACATTCTTCAAGAATTTCTTCCATGTATTGGGATTTTTCTTTGTTTTTAAATGTGGTTATACCCTGTATACTGTACTAAGGTTGATTTTTTAATTGGAAAGTGTTGCATGAGCAATATACTCACCAGTGTATATAGACACCAATTCTCTATAGTAGCTATATAATATTCCACTGTATGGATATGATATTATTGCTTAACACACTGTTTTATTGAAGAACACTATTTCCAGATTTTAGCGTTACAGAAAATACTGCAGTGAATATCCTTAGCAACATGGATACATTCTCTATAGAACATATTCCTAAAGTACAGTTGCTGAAATAAAGGTGTATGTATGCATATATTTAGGACTGTGATGGGTATTCCTGACTTGTCTTATGAAAAAGTTATATGACTTTATACTAACTTCAGCAGTATTTGAGAGGACATATACAGTTACAGCACTAGATTTTTTTATGTTATCAGTTTTCCAATCTGATTTGTAAATAATGATAACCTCATTTAGTTTGCATGCTTTTCAATAATATTTAGCTGATTAATCATCCACATTTTATAGTCATTTCTATTTCTTTTAATTGTCTTCTTCATTTTTCTATTTTGTGGTGCACATGTTTCTGACTGACTTTTAAGATCTTTCTGTATTGTTGTTTTATGTGTTGCAGTGGCTTTTTAAGTTGGTTTCTTGTTTCTACTTTTAAAATTTTTAGTATGTTGAGATTTTGGTGTCTCTTTTGAGAACAGTTGTCAGGAAGCTAATTTCCATGGAAAGGACTGGGCTAAGAGAGTTTAACAGTTCATTTCTTTTAAATTTCCAAATAGATTAAACTAGTACTATCTAAATAGTTTGAGAACATAATGAAAAAAAGAAGCATTTCAATTCTTTTTTGCAAAGCAAATCTAACTCTGATCCTTAAATCTAATTTTTAAAAATTATTCATTCCAAAAACTATGAATCAATCTATTATGAACACAAATATAAAAATCCTAAGTCTTTAATGAAGTATTAGCAAATTTAACATTATCAGCAGATCAGATAATTCAGGAGTACCATAATCAATGGGATTCATGTCAGCTGTGGAAAAATGTTCAGTCCTAGGGAAACAATTTTATATACAAGTAGAGTGATTTTTTAAAAAAGGATTTATTTGTTTATTTGAAAGGCAGAGTGACAAAGAGAGGGAGGGCGAGACAGTGAAAGAGATAACTTCCCATAGGGCACAGTCACCAGGGCTGGACCAGGCGAAAGCCACAAGCGGGGAGCTCTATGTGGGTGCCTGCAGCCAAGTACTTGGGCCATCTTCTGCTGCTTTCCAAGTCACATTAGCATGGGCAGGAAGCAGAGCACCCAGAGCTTGAACTTGCATTCTGATATGACAGGTTGGTGTCATAGGTGGCTGTTTAACTGGCTGTGCCACAATGCCAGCCCCTCAAGTTATTTTTTTATTTATTTTTTATTTTTTAAATTGATTTATTTATCTGACAGGTAGAGTTATAGACAGTGAGAGAGAGAGACAGAGAGAAAGGTCTTCCTTCCATTGGTTCACCCCCAAATGGCCACTACAGCCGGCGCTGCACCGATCCGAAGCCAGGAGTCAGATGCTTCCTCCTGCTCTCCCATGCGGGTACAAGGGCCCAAGCACTTGGGCCATCCTCCACTGCCCTTCCAGGCCACAGCAGAGAGTTGTACTGGAAGAGGAGCAACCGGGACTAGAACCCGGTGCCCATATGGGATGCTGGCGCCTCAGGCGGAAGATTAACCAAGTGAGCCACAGTGCCAGCCCCAAGTTATTTTTTTAAAGGGAGTTATTTTAATAAATACCAGAAAGGCATTTAATAAAAGTTAAAATGTTTTTCTGCTTTTTATAATGCTCCTAAAGTTTGATTTGATGAATAGTTCCTTAATTTCACAAATATATATCTGAAGCCAAAACAAATCATATGCTGACTAGAGAAACTCTGGCAGCATTTGCATTAATGTCAGGAACAAGACAAAAATGCTTATTATAGGCACTCTTTGTTTTACCATTGTTTGGGGGAACTGTTAGGCGATTTCATTATATAAGAGAAGATGAGATATAGTTAATAAAAATAGCTAATCATGACAGAGCATTTATTTTGTCCCTGGTACTGTTCTTATTACTGAACATTATTATCTGATGATCTCACTGTATGATAATATCATCAATTGGTGCCACAAATGTAGAAACAGTATTTATGCCCATATAAAGTTGTAGAAACAAAGGCAGTGAGAGCTTAAAAATCTTGCCTAATGTTACACAGCCAGTAAATGCCAAAAACTAGGTTTTAACCTAGGCAGAATAACTCCACAGCTTATACCCTAAAGCAGAAGTTGGCCAACTTCTAAACTTTTATTAGAACAGCTGCACTCATTATTTATGTACCGTGTATGTCTGCTTTCATGCTGTAACAGCAGAGCTGAGCAGTTGTGACATATCCTTGTATGTTCCACAAATCCTAAAATATTTACTCTTTTGCCTTTTACAGAAAGGCTTTGCTGACCCCTCTAGTTAAGCTGTTGGGTCTTTTTACATTAGGAAAGTGAGACAAAATTATGGTGTTTTAGATTGTTTGAATATATGCTTAGTAAACAGAAGATCATCAGTTGAGAAATCCTTAGAAATAACCATAAAATGAGATTGTTTTTTCAATAATATTGCAAAAAATTCAGTTGGTTAATGACTCAGTTAAGAATACAATGAAAGTATAGATCCCCTTCTCAAGAGGAGAAAAATCTAAGTATCTAGAGGTAAATAATAATGTGAAGGACCTAATAAATAAAAGTTTAAAATTCCATTGAGTGAAATAAAAGAAGATTGAATAAATAGACATGTCATGTTCTTGGCTGGGATGAAACAGCATTTAAAAAGATACTTGTTTTTTATCTAATTAATTTATAAAATTAAGCATCTTGTTTGGAATGCCAAGAGGATTGCTTCAACTTGATGAAATAATTCTAAACATTCTGGAAGAAAAACATGACCAAAAACAGAATAGGAATTTTTGGAAAAATAGGTTTATGACTTCAAGATGTTCAGCTGAGAATATGTTAAAGCCTTGCCCTTCTACAGCAAGTTATAGATATCAGGGTATTAAAATATTTTAATAAAACTCTATTTGAAATAAAAAGGGAAATTTTCTCTGAAATGAAAAAAGGAATAACTCTCTAAAGAAATAGATGGGAAATATGGTATTACTTAGGACTGCTGTCTTGAGTTTTCCATATTTGCAGGCCTTTATGGTACACCAGAGGTAGGTGCACAAATATAAACGATCAAATGCTGGAGAATGTAAACATCAGGAAATGGGGACATAACAATTCAACAAAATAATAGCTTAGACTAGAAAAAGCAGAAAAGATAGAAGAATCTAAAAAGAACTGTATCCTCTGAACAATAAAAGAGGAATTTGCCTCCACAAAGTAACAAATAGGAATTATGAAACAAGGACAGTGGATTATGGATTAAAGACCATTTTTGAATATTAAAATTTAAGTATATGTGCAGAATAGCAGGTGGAACTCAGCTGAAGAACTAATTAGTGGCCTAGAAAGATAGATGTGATAGGAGCCAGTTCTGTGGCATAGTAGGCTAAGCCTCTGCCTGTGGCACTGGCATCCCATATACCAGCTTCCCATATGGGCATCAGTTCTAGTCCTAGAAGTTCCTCTTCTGACCCAGATATCTGCCTATGGCTTGGGAAAGCAGTGGAGGATGGCTCAAGTGCTTGGACCCCTGCACCAATGAGTCCTGGAAGAAGCTCCTGGCTTCTGGCTTCTGGCTTCAGATCAGTCCGGCTTTGGCCTTATGGACTTTTGAGGAATGAACCAGCAAATGGGAGACTTTCCTCTCTGTCTCTCCCTCTCTCTCACTGTAGCTCTACCTGTCAAATACATAAATAAATCTTAAAAAAAAAAAAAAAAAGATGTGAGGAAACCTAGAATACACTTAAAGGGTTACAGAAGTGAAAAATATGAAGGAAAAAGTAAGAGACATAGAAAACCTTGTCAGAAGTTCAAACTTTTGTCTAGTAAGAATCCCATAAGAAAAAATGGGACGTAGATTATTTTTGAAGCAGTAGTTGCTAGTAATATTTCTAAATTGAAGATAAAAATCCTTAGGATTGAAAGATCCTGGTACATAGCAAGATTAACACAAAAATATATTTAAAATAGAACATTTTAATTTTATATATAATAATATATTATTAAATATATTACTATAATATAATAATATATTATATAATATATATTATAATAATTACTATATTATAATAATATATATTTTTTATATATAGACCCACAGTAAATCTTACAATATCAAGAATAAAGGCAAAAATACTAAAAGTTTCTCTCAGTATAGAAAATTTACCTATCAATGCAATTCTTATTCCATCTGACATTTTATCTGACAATGTAGCAACTATATATGGAAGAAGACAAATGATCTGAGAAATTAACTTTGAGCAGGTAATTTTATATTTAGGCATTTTATCATTCATGAAGGCAAAATAAAGAGGCTTTCATATATACATGAGAACTTAGGTTATCTTCAGCAAGGACATCCTTCATCCTTTCTACATGCCAGTACCTCCCCATCAGTCATTTCACTAACTGAAAAAGACCCCACGTACACAGAAAGTGTTCCTGGTCAAGAACCAATATTTGCTGACTCTTAAAAATTATGTCTAAGATTTTTTCTGGCAAAGAAAAAAATAAAAACATAAGAATCAATGGGGGCAGCCTGCAGCCTGCTTGTGGCCTTGGCGCCCACCACACCCTGCTCGCCTCTGCCCTGGTGACCTCGGCTGGGCACAGTCCAGACACTGCGCAGGGGACCCACTCTGTTCTCAGTACGTAAATTCAGAGAAGCATGATGGATAACAGAAAATGGTATTGGAATAGTGGGAATCAGCAATTTTGCACAGGAAGCTTTGGGAGATATTGTTTATCGTAGTCTGCCTACAGTTGGGACAAAATTGAAAAGACAGATGAGTTTGGTGCTTTTCAAAGTGTGAAAACTGCTAGTGAACTCTATTATCCTCTATAAGAAGAAATAACTGAAATTAATGAAGCCCTTGCAGAAAACCCAGTACTTGTCAGCAAATCTTGTGTGAAGATGGTTGGCTGATCAAGATGACACTGAGCAACCCTTCAGAACTAGATGAACTAATGATCGAAGAAGCCTATGAGAAATACATAAAATCTATTGTGGAATGGCATGAACTAGTATAGAATAATTTAATCCAGCACAGTTTTATCTTAAATTAGTGGCAGACAGGACTTAAAATAGCAACTTTTAGCAATATTGATGGAAAGAAATAATACTTTCAACTCTACAACTGGATGAAAATATCCCCTAATTCTGTAATGATTGCAGATGAACACAATATGCATCCTTTTCACAGTACCTTGTGATTTTTATACTAGGCTCTAGGCAGTAGTATTCAGAATACGTGAAGTTTTCTGTGGTAAAAACTAGTTATACAAATAATGTAATTCTAGGATAACATTGTTATCTTAAGCCTTATGTAATATTGTTACTTGCTTATGCCCATCCCTGGAGTTGAGTCAAAATATGTAATGATCTTTCCATTGGAAGTAACTGGAAATGCAGAACAGTTTTTGTTAGTTGTACAGTGCCAGAGAAAGAACAATACTGTCTTAACTTTGCAATATACTACATTTGCTGTTACTGTTTTATATAGTGAAGCAGCAGCTCTGCAGCAAAATAAGAAACAATAACATTTTCAACTTCCTCATTAAAAAAAAGAATCGAATGCAAGATATAATGCTGAATGAAGAAATTAATAAACACATTAGTAAATCTAAGTAACTGTTGCCCTTGAAAAGAGAAGGTATGAGCATTTATGATAAGTTCATACTAAATTTCCATGATAATAAGTTTAGAGTTTGATGGCTGAGGAGAGAATGAAGCAAAATAAAAAATAAATTTCTTTCTTCAGAAGAGACTGTAGCTGTTGATTAACTTTAGTCTTTGTGAAATATGATTAGTGAGGCTAATGGTATTAGAGAAAAAAGCAGAAGTATTTAAAAGTTAAATACTAATAGAAAATAAGGAAGTTGACAGCTTTCAGATCAAGGGGGTGGGAATGGAACAAACAGACCTGATTGATCTGACAAGGCTGAAAAGGAGACATGGAAGCATGAATTTACCATGGTATGGTAAAAATAAGTCCAGCTATGTTAATAATAAAGAACGTGTAATTGATAAAGCTCACTTACAACTATCATATTGGCTAAAACCATAAGAAATCATACCTAAAATAAAATAGTACTTAAGGATTTAAAATAAATGAACTAAAAAGTATATAATTTATTTAGCAAATGTTTATACCTGGTAGGTATCAAGACGAAATTTCTGTGGTAGTAAGCAAAATTTTAGGCAAACGTTATTTAAGGGAACAAAGAGGAAATTATATTGATTTTATTGATATGTAGTCATATATGTAATGCACATATATACTATCTTATTAAACTGTTAAATTTATTGCTAAATTGTTAAAATACACAAAATAACCAGTAGTATTAAAAAAAAGTAATGGCAAACTCATAATCTTATAAGACTTTATAGTACAACAAATTATATAAAAAGTAAATATATAAAAGATTCATATAACACAACTTACAATTATATCTGAGTCAAATTTATCTAAATTCTGACTCTAAGATGCATAGGTTCTTTTCAGGTATATTTGGATTGTTTTCTAAATGCAGTCATGTTGTAAGACCACAAAGGAATCCTTAACCCATAGCTTTTTAAAAAATAATCCTGTATAATACTTAACTAATCACAGTGTAATAAATTTAGAATTCAACAATCAAAAAAACCTGCCAATTGCATAAAATTAGGTATTGAAAGTTACATATCATAACTGTATTTAAAAAGAGGTTAAATAGAATCTGTAAGACTTAGAAGTGAATCAGAATTTAAAATCAAATGCTTAAAATCAAAACTTGCTTAGGAAAAACAGAACTTCCTCAATAGGAAAATGAGTCTGCACTTACATTCAAAGCAAAATTTTGTATAAACAGTATGATGATTTAATTTCAAAATTCCACCCATTATGTGTACATGTTTTTTTTTTTTAACTTTTATTTAGTAAATATAAATTTCCAAAGTACAGTTTATGGATTACAATGGCTTTTCCCCCCCATAACTTCCCACCCACCCGCACCCCTCCCATCTTCCGCTCCCTCTCCCATTCCATTCACATCAAGATTAATTTTCAATTATCTTTATATACAGAAGATTGATTTAGTATATATTAAGTAAAGATTTCATCAGTTTACACCCACACAGAAACACAAAGTGTAAAATACTGTTTGAGTACTAGTTATAGCATTAATTCACATTGGACAACACATTAAGGACAGAGATCCTACTTGAGGAGTAAGTGCACAGTGACTCCAGTTGTTAACTTAACAATTTGACACTCTTATTTATGGCGTCAGTAATCTCCCTAGGCTCTAGTCATGAGTTGCCAAGGCTATGGAAGCCTTTTGAGTTCGCCAACTTCGATCTTACTCTGACAGGGTCATAGTCAAAGTGGAAGTTCTCTCCTCCCTTCAGAGAAAAGTACCTCCTTCTTTAATGGCCCATTTTTCTACTGGGATATCACTTGCAGAGATCTTTCATTTAGGTTTGTTTTTTTTTTTTTTTTTTTTTTTGCCAGAGTGTCTTGGCTGTCCATGACTAAAATACTCTCATGGGCTCTTCAGCCAGATCCGAATGCCATTAGGGCTGATTCTGAGGCCAGAGTGCTGCTTAGGACATCTGCCATTCTATGTGTATTCTGCTGTGTATCCCACTTCCCATGTTGGATCATTCTCTCCCATTTTTATTTTCTCAGTATTAGCAGACACTAGTCTTGTTTGTGTGATCCCTTTGACTCTTAGACCTATCAGTATGATCAATTGTGAACTGAAATTGATCACTTGGACTAGTGAGATAGCAATGGTACATGCCACCTTGATGAGATTGAATTGGAATCCCCTGTCACATTTCTAACTCCACCATTTGGGGGAAGTCCAATTGAACATGTCCCAAATTGTGCATCTCCCTCTCTCATTCCCACTCTTATATTTAACAGACATCACTTTTCAGTTAAATTTAAACACCTAAGAATAATTGTGTGTTAACTGCAGAGTTCAACCAATAGTATTAAGTAGAACAAAAAATACTAAAAGGGATAACGTATTACGTTGTTCATCAACAGTCAGGACAAGGGCTGATCAAGTCACTGTTTCTCATAGTGTCCATTTCACTTCAGCAGGTTTCCGTTTTTGTGCTTGGTTAGTTGTCACCAATCAGGGAGAACATATGATATTTGTCCCTTTGGGACTGGCTTAATTCACTCAGCATAATATTTTCCAGATTCCTCCATTTTGTTGTAAATGACCGATTTCACTGTTTTTGACTGCTGTATACTATTCTATAGAGTACATGTACCATAATTTCTTTATCCAGTCTACCGTTGATGGGCATTTGGATTATTCCAAGTCTTAGCTATTGTGAATTGAGCTGCAATAAACATTAAGGTGCAGACAGCTTTTTTGTTTGCCAATTTAATTTCCCTTGGGTAAATTCCAAGGAGTGGGATGGCTGGGTTGTATGGTAGGGTTATAGTCAGGTTTCTGAGGATTCTCCAGACTGACTTCCATAGTGGCTTAACCAGTTTGCATTCCCAACAGTGGGTTAGTGTCCCTTTGTCCCTGCATCCTCGCCAGCATCTGTTGTTGGTAGATTTCTGAATGTGAGCCATTCTAACCGGGGTTGGTGAAACCTCATTGTGGTTTTGATTTGCATTTCCCTGATTGCTAGTGATCTTGAACATTTTTTCATGTCTCTGTTGGCCATTTGGATTTCCTCTTTTGAAAAATGTCTGTTGATTTTATTGATTTGGGTCTTTTCTCTTCTTTTTTTAGTTAGTTGGGCCAATGGGGTGGCAATTTTGTTTATTTTTTCAAAAAACCAGCTCCTCGTTTGGCTGATTTTTTGGAATGTTTTTCTTGATTCAATCCTGTTGATTTCTTCTCTGATTTTAATTATTTCTCTTCTCCTACTAGATTTGGGTCTGGTTTGCTGTAGGTTTTCTAGATCCTTGAGGTGAATTGAAAGCTCATCTATTTGGTGCCTTTCCAATTTCTTGATGTAGGCACCTATTGATATAAACTTTCCTCTTAACACTGCTTTTGCTGCGTCCCATAAGTTTTGGTATGTTGTGCTGTTATCCTCATTTACTTCCAGAAAGTTTTTGATTTCTCTTTTGATTTCTTCTATGACCCATTGTTCATTCAGGAGCATGTTGTTCAATCTCCATGTGTTTGCATATGCTCTAGGGATTCCTGAGTTGCTAATTTCCAACTTGATTCCTTTATGGTCTGAGAAGCTGCATGGTATGATTCTAATTCTTTTGAATTTGCTGAGACTTGCTTTATGGCCTAGTATGTGGTCAATCCTAGAGAAGGTTCCAACAACAACAGACACCACAGAAATAAAAAGAATCATCAGAAATTACTACAAGGACTTGTATGCCAGCAAACAGGGAAACCTATCAGAAATGGATAGATTCCTGGACACATGCAACCTACCTAAATTGAACTGGGAAGACACAGAAAACCTAAACAGACCCATAACTGAGACAGAAATTGAAACAGTAATAAAGGCCCTCCCAACAAAGAAAAGCCCAGGACTAGATGGATTCACTGCTGAATTCTACCAGACATTTAAAGAAGAACTAACTCCAATTCTTCTCAAACTATTCAGAACCATCGAAAAAGAGGCAATCCTCCCAAATTCTTTCTATGAAGCCAGTATCACCTTAATTCCTAAGCCGGAAAAAGATGCAGCACTGAAAGAGAATTACAGACCAATATCCCTGATGAACATAGATGCAAAAATCCTCAATAAAATTCTCGCCAATAGAATGCAACAACACATCAGAAAGATCATCCACCCAGACTAAGTGGGATTTATCCCTGGTATGCAGGGATGGTTCAATGTGCGCAAAACAATCAATGTGATACACCACATTAACAGACTGCAGAAGAAAAACCATATGATTATCTCAATAGACGCCAAGAAAGCATTTGATAAAATTCAACACCCTTTCATGATGAAAACTCTAAGCAAACTGGGTTTGGAAGGAACATTCCTCAATACAATCAAAGCAATCTATGAAAAACCCACAGCCAACATCCTATTGAATGGGGAAAAGTTGGAAGCAATTCCACTGAGATCTGGTACCAGACAGGGATGTCCACTCTCACCACTGCTATTCAATATAGTTCTGGAGGTTCTAGCCAGAGCTATTAGGCAAGAAAAAGAAATTAAAGGGATACAAATTGGGAAGGAAGAACTCAAACTATCCCTCTTTGCAGATGACATGATTCTCTATTTAGGGGACCCAAAGAACTCTACTAAGAGACTATTGGAACTCATAGAAGAGTTTGGCAAAGTAGCAGGGTATAAAATCAATGCACAAAAATCAACAGCCTTTGTATACACAGACAATGCCATGGCTGAGGAAGAACTTCTAAGATCAATCCCATTCACAATAGCTACAAAAACAATCAAATACCTTGGAATAAACTTAACCAAGGACGTTAAAGATCTCTACGATGAAAATTACAAAACCTTAAAGAAAGAAATAGAATAGGATACCAAGAAATGGAAAAATCTTCCATGCTCATGGATTGGAAGAATCAATTTCATCAAAATGTCCATTCTCCCAAAAGCAATTTATAAATTCAATGCAATACCAATCAAGATACCGAAGACCTTCTTCTCAGATCTGGAAAAATTGGTGCTGTAATTTATTTGGAGGCACGAGAGACCTCGAATAGCTAAAGCAATCTTGTACAACAAAAACAAAGCCGGAGGCATCACAGTACCAGATTTCAGGACATACTACAGGGCAGTTTTAATCAAAACAGCATGGTACTGGTACAGAAACAGATTGATAGACCAATGGAACAGAATTGAAACACCAGAAATCAACCCAAACATCTACAGCCAACTTATATTTGATCAAGGATCTAAAACTAATTCCTGGAGCAAGGACAGTCTATTCAATAAATGGTGCTGGGAAAATTGGATTTCCACGTGCAGAATCATGAAGCAAGACCCCTACCTTACACCTTACACAAAAATCCACTCAACATGGATTAAAGACCTAAATCTACGACCTGACACCATCTAGTTACTAGAGAACATTGGAGAAACCCTTCAAGATATTGGCACAGGCAAAGAGTTTCTGGAAAAGACCCGGGAGGCACAGGCAGTCAAAGCCAAAATTAACTATTGGGATTGCCCAAATTGAGAAGTTTCTGTACTGCAAAAGAAACAATCAGGAGAGTGAAGAGACAACCGACAGAATGGGAAAAAATATTTGCAAACTATGCAACAGATAAAGGGTTAATAACCAGAATCTACAAAGAGATCAAGAAACTCCACAAAAACAAAACCAACAACCCACTTAAGAGATGGGCCAAGGACCTAAATAGACATTTTTCAAAAGAGGAAATCCAAATGGCCAACAGGCACATGAAAAAATGTTCAAGGTCATTAGCAATCAGGGAAATGCAAATCAAAACCACAATGAGGTTTCACCTCACCCCGGTTAGAATGGCTCACATACAGAAATCTACCAACAACAGATGCTGGCGAGGATGTGGGGAAAAAGGGACACTAACCCACTGTTGGTGGGAATGCAAACTGGTCAAGCCACTATGGAAGTCAGTCTGGAGATCCCTCAGAAACCTGAAGATAACCCTACCGTTCGACCCAGCCATCCCACTCCTTGGAATTTACCCGAAGGAATTTAAATTGGCAAACAAAAAAGCGGTCTGCAGCCTAATGTTTATTGCAGCTCAGTTCACAATAGCTAAGACCTGGAACCAACCTAAATGCCCATCAACGGTAGACTGGATAAAGAAATTATGGGATATGTATTCTTTAGAATACTATACAGCAGTCAAAAACAGTGAAATCGGTCATTTACAACAAAATGGAGGAATCTGGAAAATATTATGCTGAGTGAAGTAAGCCAGTCCCAAAGGGACAAATACCATATGTTCTCCCTGATCGGTGACAACTGACTGAACACCAAAAAGGAAACCTGTTGAAGTGGAATGGACACTATGGGAAACGGTGACTTGATCAGCATAGCCCTGACTGTTAATGAACAACTTAATACATTATCCTTCTTAGTAGTTTTTTTTGTCTGTTCTACTTAATATGACTGGTTTAATTATGTAATTAATACACAGTTATTCTTAAGTGTTGAAATTTAACTGAAATGTGATCCCTGTTAAACATAAGAGTAGGAATAAGAGAGGGAAAAGATATATAAATTTGGGACATGCTCAAGCTGACTTGCCCCAAATGGTAGAGTTAGAAACATACCAGGGGACTCCAATTTAATCCCACCAAGGTGGCATGTACCAATGCCATCTCACTATTCCAAGTGATCAATTTCAGTTCACAATTGATCATAATGAAAGGACTAAGAGTCAAAGGGAGCACATAAACGAGTCTAGTACCTGCTAACACTAACCGATAGAATAAATAAAGGGGAGAGTGATCCAACATGGGAAGTGAGATACTCAGCAGACTCATAGAATGGCGGATGTCCTAAACAGTACTCTGGCCTCAGAATCAGCCCTAAAGGCATTCGGATCTGGCTGAAAAGCCCATGAGAGTATTTCAGGCATGGAAAGCCAAGACACTCTGGCAAAAGATCTCTGTGAGTGAGATCTCAGTGGAAAGAACAGGTCTTCAGAGAAGGAGGTACCTTTCTCTGAAGGGAGGAGAGAACCTCCACTTTGACTATGACCTTGTCTAAACAAGATAAGAATCGGAGAACTCAGAGGGCTTCCATAGCCTTGGAAACTCATGACTGGAGCATAGGGAGATTACTGATGCCATAGACAGGAGTGTCAATTGGTAAAGTCAACAACAGGAGTCACTGTGCACTTACTCCTCATGTAGGATCTCTGTCCTTAATGTGCTGTGCATTGAGATTTAATGCTATAACGAGTACTCAAACAATATATTTCACTTTGTGTTTCTATGGGGGTGCAAACTGTTGAAATCTTTACTTAATGCATACTAAACTGATCCTCTGTGAAAAAAAAAAAAAAAAAAGAAATTATCAACTCCCAACTTGACTCTCACTGGGATTAAACATGACAATAGGTCTGATCTGATTTCATCATCATTTAAAAAAAATCATCTATTATTTTTCACTTTATGTTTCTGTGTGGGAGCAAACTGTTGAAATCCTTACTTAATGTATACTAAGCTGATCTTCTGTATATTAAGATAATCGAAAATGAATCTTGATGTGAATGGAAGGGGAGAGGGAGTGGGAAAGGGGAGGGTTGTGGGTGGGAGGGACGGTATGGGGGGGGAAGCCATTGTAATCCATAAATCGTACTTTGGAAATTTATATTGATTAAATAAAAGTTAAAAAAAAATACAAAAAAAAAAAAAAAGAAAAATGTCTGTTGAGGTCCTTGGCCCATCTCTTAAGTGGGTTGTTTGTTTTGATGCTGTGGAGTTTCTTGATCTCTTTGTAGATTCTGGTTATTAACCCTTTATCTGTTGCATAGTTTGCAAATATTTTTTCCTATTCTGCCCGTTGCCTCTTCACTTTCCTGACTGTTTCTTTTGCAGTACAGAAACTTCCCAAATGTTAATTTTGGCTTTGACTGCCTCTGCTTCTGGGGTCTTTTCCAAGAACTCTTTGCCAGTACCTATATCTTGCAGGGTTTCTCCCATGTTCTCTAATAATTTGATGGTGTAGGGTCGTAGATTTAAGTCTTTAATCCATGTTGAGTGGATTTTTATGTACAGTGAAAGGTAGGGGTCTTGCTTCATGCTTCTGCACGTGGAAATCCAATTTTCCCAGCACCATTTATTGAATGGACTATCCTTTACTCCATGGATTGGTTTTGTATCCTTGATCAAATATAAGTTGGCTGTAGATGTTTGGATTGATTTCTGGTGTTTCTATTCTGTTCCATTGGTCTATCCATCTGTTTCCGTACCAGTACTATGCTGTTTTGATTGCAACTGCCCTGTAATATGTCCTGAAATCTGGTACTGTGATGCCTCCAGCTTTGTTTTTGTTGTACAAGATTGCTTCAGCTATTCAGGGTCTCCTGTGTCTCCATATGAATTTCAGCATCATTTTATCCAGATCTGAGAAGAATGTCTTTGGTATTTTGATTGATATTGCATTGAATCTGTAAATTGCTTTTGGGAGAATGGACATTTTGATGAAATTGATTCTTCCAATCCATGAGCATGGAAGATTTTTCCATTTTTTGGTATCCTCTTCTGTTTCTTTCTTTAAGATTTTGTAATTCTCATCGTAGAGATCTTTAACGTCCTTGGTTAAGTTTATTCCAAGGTATTTGATTGTTTTTGTGGCTATTGTGAATGGAATTGATCTTAGAAGTTCTTCCTCAGCCATGGCATTGTCTGTGTATACAAAGGCTGTTGATTTTTCTGCATTGATTTTGTATCCTGCTACTTTGCCAAACTCTTCTATGAGTTCCAGTAGTCGCTTAGTAGAGTTCTTTGGGTCCCCTAAATAAAGAATCATATCATCTGCAAAGAGGTATAGTTTGAGTTCTTCCTTCCCAATTTGTATCCCTTTAATTTCTTTTTCTTGCCTAATAGTTCTGGCTAAAACTTCCAGAACTATATTGAATAGCAGTGGTGAGAGTGGGCATCCCTGTCTGGTACCAGATCTCAGTGGAAATGCTTCCAACTTTTCCCCATTCAATAGGATGCTGGCTGTGGGTTTTTCATAGATTGCTTTGATTGTATTGAGGAATGTTCCTTCCAAACCCAGTTTGCTTAGAGTTTTCATCATGAAAGGGTGTTGAATTTTATCAAATGCTTTCTTGGCGTCTATTGAGATAATCATATGGTTTTTCTTCTGCAGTCTGTTAATGTGGTGTATCACATTGATTGTTTTGCGCACATTGAACCATCCCTGCATACCAGGGATAAATCCCACTTAGTCTGGGTGGATGATCTTTCTGATGTGTTGTTGCATTCTATTGGCGAGAATTTTATTGAGGATTTTTGCATCTATGTTCATCAGGGATATTGGTCTGTAATTCTCTTTCAGTGCTGCATCTTTTTCCGGCTTAGGAATTAAGGTGATACTGGCTTCATAGAAAGAATTTGGGAGGATTGCCTCTTTTTCGATGGTTCTGAATAGTTTGAGAAGAATTGGAGTTAGTTCTTCTTTAAATGTCTGGTAGAATTCAGCAGTGAATCCATCTAGTCCTGGGCTTTTCTTTGTTGGGAGGGCCTTTATTACTGTTTCAATTTCTGTCTCAGTTATGGGTCTGTTTAGGTTTTCTGTGTCTTCCCAGTTCAATTTAGGTAGGTTGCATGTGTCCAGGAATCTATCCATTTCTGATAGGTTTCCCTGTTTGCTGGCATACAAGTCCTTGTAGTAATTTCTGATGATTCTTTTTATTTCTGTGGTGTCTGTTGTTACATTTCCTTTTTCATCTCTGATTTTATTGATTTGGGTCTTTTCTTTTTTTAGTTAGTTGGGCCAATGGGGTGTCAATTTTGTTTATTTTTTCAAAAAAGCAGCTCCTTGTTTGGCTGATTTTTTGTAATGCTTTTTTGGATTCAATCCTATTGATTTCTTCTCTGATTTTAATAATTTCTCTTCTCCTACTAGATTTGGGTCTGGTTTGCTGCAGTTTTTCTAGATCCTTGAGATGAATTGAAAGCTCATTTATTTGGTGCCTTTCCAATTTCTTGATGTGGGCACCTATTGCTATAAACTTCCCTCTTAACACTTCTTTTGCTGTATCCCATAAGTTTTGGTATGTTGTGCTGTTATCCTCATTTACTTCCAGGAAGTTTTTGATTTCTCTTTTGATTTCTTCTATGACCCAGTGTTCACATTCAGGAGCATGTTATTCAATCTTCATGTGTTTGTATATGCTCTTCATGTTTATATATTTAAAATTTGTTATTTTTGTTTGCTAAGATCTGGAAAGATGTCCATTTTATAACCATGAATGCCCATGGTAAGGAAGGGAGGGAACAAAATTATGGAACATTTAGCTTTCTCTTTACTATTCTAAAGAGAATGTATATATGTACAAATTAAATAGTTTTTAAAAACCAGTATGTTTTGCTAAAGAATAATGTTGCAGAATTCAGGCTAATATTTAAAATACCATATCACAGTAATTATAACTGTGGTATAGTGGAAACCTAGCATTGCTGCCTTCTGGAAATAATATAGAAAATAGTATCTTGGACAAAATGCATGAATATGTGAAATTACCACATTTAATTGATGTGGCATTTCAAATTAGCATGGAGAAATTGGGCCATCATTTTGGTGCTCAGGATATGGATAGCTATTTGAAGGAATAATTAATACTGCATTCCTACCTCACACTCAGATAATTTCAGGTCTTAATGTACTTAAACATTAAAAATATGAAGCTACATAAATAAAAAATAATAGATAAAAATGTGGACTCATATAAATTGGGTTGCAAAGACCTTTGTAATGGCACACAAAGGTCTGGAAAATTATCTACCAGGGCTTCATTCTCTCTGCTTTTTTTTTTAATTTCAACTCCAAACTACTTGCCTTTCCTTAGCTTCAGGCTGCTAAGACCTTCTGGCCTCTAGACACTGATGAGTTCTCAAGCTCTTATTCACATCCCTGCAAAAAAATCTCCTTTCCCCATTGGTGGGAAGTCCTTTGGAGAGCACAGAGCTGAGCCCAGATGGAAGGAAGCTGCTCTTAAAAACATTGAAATTAGGAGATCCTAGACCCTGGAGAAGCTAATTGTGCATGGGTGTCCAGATTTCTAAAGACTTGGAGCTGAACAAGTGAGCTGTCATCTCTCCTTGACTTTGGAAGAGTTCAGGAAGGAAAGCAGAGAAAATTCATTAGATACTTCTGGACAGAGTCTAAAGTCTTCTTTTAAACTAGAGACTTGTTGTATATGAAACTTCTTTGATTTTCCAAAATTTGTAAGGATTTCTTCCATTAAAAATATTCTAACAGCCAGACATGAGCCCTAAAGAGGCAGCAGAGAATAAGAAACTTCCCTGCATCTAGAGAAAGGATTGACAATTAAAATATTTACCTTCTGCAATAAAATTGCAGAAGTTGAGAGTTACAAGCCAGAGTAAAAATTAAAATTTCAAAAGGAAATCTAAATGCAACATGAATAGGATTCCTTGGAACTTAAAAGGTTTGATATTTGAATCCAAAATTAATGAAAGGAAGAAAAAGGAACATATGGAAGATAAAGTAGTTCCTGAACCGAAAAATGATGTGAAGACTATATTGAAGAACAAACTGCATATTGAAAAAAATTCCTGAGTTCTGGTTTGAACTGATGATACAGAAAAAACACACCTAGGCATATATTTTTGTTAAAATATATAAGTTCTAAGGACAAAGGAAATTTGCATTAAACCTCCAAACAGAGTTGTTGTTTTTTTTTTTTTTTTTAAAAAAAGGAGAACAAAAGAAGAGTATGAGGACAGGGTTTGTAAATACTGATCAAGGGGTAAAAAATCAGTTAGGAAGAATAGACTTCAGTGTTCTGTTGTCCAAAATGGTGCTATAGGCCGGCACTGCGGCTCACTAGGCTAATCCTCCGCCTTGCGGCGTCAGCACACCAGGTTCTAGTCCCAACCGGGGCGCCGGATTCTGTCCCAATTGCCCCTCTTCCAGGCCAGCTCTCTGCTGTGGCCAGGGAGTGCAGTGGAGGTTGGCCCATGTATTTGGGCCCTGCACCCCATGGGAGACCAGGATAAGTACCTGGCTTCTGCCGTCGGATCAGCGCCGTGCGCTGGCCGCAGCACGCGGGCCGCAGCGGCCATTGGAGGGTGAACCAACGGCAAAAGGAAGACCTTTTCTCTCTGTCTCTCTCTCTCACTGTCCACTCTGCCTGTCAAAAAAAAATGGTGCTATAATAAATAATAGCACATGAAATGTCTGAAAATTAGTGAAGGAATAATTTTAAATTTTCGTCACAAAAAATGATAACTATGGGATGTGACAGATTTGTTAATTAGCTTGATTTAATAATTTCATAATGTAAACACCAGAGTCCCATTGAACCTCATCAATATATATAATTATATGCCAGTATCTTTTTAAAAAAAATGATTAGCATCAGACTTCTTACCTGAAACTATTAAAACTTGAAAAAGATGAAATTATAGCTGTAGACTGAGACAGAGGCTCCCAATATAAAAAATCTGATTCTCAGGCTATCCTTTGCTTGTCAGGGTGAAGGAAAGATATTCAAGGATATGCAAGAACTCAAAACATTTTCCAAATACCTTATCTAAGGAAAATACTTGAGCAAATAACCAAACTAAAATTAATCAGAATGGAGACCATATGAAGAGGAAGGATAGAAAACAGTGAAAAGTAATGAACCTTGATACATGTATGTTTAATGGATAGTATTAGACTGTCTAGGAATGTGAAATATGTGTGCGAAGGATTCTAGAAACAGACAAGACAAACTAATAAAATTCTGGTGAGTACTAAACTATGCCAACAAAATCCAAGGGCTATAGTTTTTGTAGGAGTTGGGGTCACCTAAGAAGAGAGAGTGAAATAAGAGTTACTCAAATATTATTACTCTTGGATTGTGTTTTTGGTACCAGGCTTCATCCTGGCCCAAATCTGGCTATTGCAGGTATTTGGAAAGTGAACCAGTAGATGGAATGCTCTTGCTTTCTCTCCCTTCCCCAACCCCCTCTCAAATAATAATAAATTTTAAAAATGCTTAGAAAGGTCTTATCCTATTATGAATAGAAGTAGGGGAGAATTAGAGTATGGTGGTAAAAGAAATAAAGCAAAATCTGTTTAGAGGAAATAGATCTTATATCTAATAGAGTCTTATATTTTACTATGAAACTGTGAAGTAAAATAATGTTCAATAGAATTCTTTTAAAAAAAATGGAAAAGTAGATTTATCAGATATCCAAAGGAAAAATGTACTGAATAGCAAACAAGAAAACAGAAAAGGAGTATAGTTAAGTATTACAGGATACTAAATGTGAAAGGAGTGAATTTATCAACTAAAAGAAACTGGCTTAAAAACAAAAGATAACCAAATGTATACACATAAGACCGCATGGTTGCTAAATCCATTAATCAAAGTCTATTAAACTTAAAAACAAGAAATTGATGAAAATACAACTATAGCAGGGAACTTCAACATGTGTCTATCAGTAGGAAGATCTAATATATGTAAAATGAGTAAGGAAGGAAATGCCCTATTACAATCTATAAACATGGGATATGTAATAAGTAAAGAGAATGACCTACCTATTTTAAACATAAGCATATCACAAGTCATAAATCATTACAGTAGTTACTGTGGGCAATAAGAGGTGGATGGAAAGATCAGGGTCATTGTCCTCAAGGAACATACAGTCTAATGAAGGAAATAAGTAAATACATTTTGGCATGATAGGTGAACTGATAAAGTAAACAGAATGCTGTGAAGACATAGAGAGAGGGGGAATCTCTAACTCAGGTTGGGTAAGGCATCTAAAGATTTAGGAACATGTTGGCTTCTAAGATGAATTCCTAGAAGTAGATTAGGAAGAAGCCTGTTGAAGAGAATTAAAAGGCATAACAATCAGAGTGTGTATGAATATAGGACTTCCAGAGGAAAGAAAATTTGTAATTAATGAGCTGGAGTCCATTAATCTAATAATTAAGATGTAATATAATTGCAGCAGCAGTGGAGTGCTGATTTATTAGACTTGAAGGCACAACCTGGAGTTATAGATGAATTCAGGTTTCTGGGTCAGATAATGCATGGATGGTGATGCTGTTTAGCAAGATAGGTAATAACAAATATGTATTATAGGAAGCTGATAACTTCAGATATGGATGTGTTTTCATCTTGAGTTCTGTTAGAACACCCAGTTAGAAATGATAGGTATGATTTGTAGCTCAGGAGCAAAACCTGAGCTAGTGATAACAGACTTTGCAGCCATCAATATGGTAACAAAGTCAGGAGACTAGGTGAGATCATTCAGGCATGATTTTTATGTAGTGAGAGGGGAAGAGCATGGAGGATAGAATATATGTCTAAGTGCTAGAAAAAGAAAGAGGAATCCAGGTAGCTGTTGGCCTTTGCTAAACCTGTTGGATGTTAGAAGCACCAAGCAGAGATTGAGCTTCAAGATGGGTCAGTAGAAGAGCCCTGAACTCATGTGTGCCACAGAGAAGAACCAGAACAAGAAACGACTATTTTCAGGAGGTTGAGGGGAAGCATCAGTGAAGAAGTTACAAGAAGCCTAAATAGCACAGGCTGGGAAAGCCAGCACAGAGGAACAAAACCCATGGAAAACCTTACCCCACCTTCTGAGCAGGACAGATGACTCCAGTTTACCCAGAAGTGGTAAGTGGGAAAGCTCATTGACCTCCATCATCATGCAGACCAGCAGCCCTAGCTGACTACAGGGGATTTCCATGATCTTCGTAGGCTTTCAGTGTAGTCTGGAAAACTAACTGCTGCCTAAGCAACTGCTTTGCTCCAAGAAAAGAATCCATGTTGTTCTGTCCTCCTTTGCCTCCCCAAGACTCAGACCCAAGCTTCTACAGCACAGCCACTGCTAGAATCAATTCAGTCTTAATGGTTACTAGTTCATCCCATCAACACCAGAAATTCCATGGAACCAGTGATAGAAGGGCCCTGGAGTCATGCTTGTTTGTTTTGCACTATCTCTGCTTCTTGGGGCTTAGAGCTGGCAGCAGCCTTACACATGCTCCTGTGGTACCTGGTGAAGTCCCTCTCGTGACTCAGGGCTCTGGGTAGCCAGGGCATCATTCCCAGTGTCATCTTTGCATATACAGTGGGATCTGGAGACTGTGCCTTCTGTGTCCTGTAGTTCTGTGACTGGTTGTTGATGTTAACCAAGCCTGGAGACAGCCCCCTCTATGTCCATAGCATCAGGTGGGTGACTCCTACCATCACAAATCCCAGTAGAAATGATACTCAACACTGTGGGATTTGGGAACACAAATCTTTGGAAGCCTATGTGCACTGCAGAGTCACACCACTGCCTCCAGGAACTTCCACAGACTAGACAATTGCAGCACTCATAAACACTGACAACATTGGTTATAGGTGACTAGATCACTTGGAGGATGATTCTGGCCTCACCTAAACCCAAATCCAACAACTACCCAGCTGACACTGCACATCACATCTAAATGAAGTATTTTCCAATGAAACCTAGTCCATCAGGAAGAAGCAGGTGTTAAACCAGATGTGCAGACATCAACATAGAGACACAGGCAACATGAAGAAGCATGACACCTCAAAAGGAATGCAATACTTTGGAAATAAACCCTGAATTGAAGGAGATCTGTGAAATTCCAGGAAAAATGTCAAAAGAATAACTCTAAGGAATCACTGAGATGACAGAGAATAGACAAACAATTTAAAGAAGTGAGAAAAATGATGACTTATATGAATGAGAAATTCAAACCCCAAAATAAAAGGATGCAGGAAATAATAAGGATCAGAGCAGAAATAAATGAAATTTAAGCTTAAATTTTAAAGAGATGAGTTTTTGTTGTTGTTGTTGTTTTTAAGGGATGAACAAAACAGATGGACCTGTAGCCAGCCCAACAAAGAAAAAGAAAAAAATGCATAAACCTTGAAAGCAAAAGGGTGACATTACAAGTGATAACCAAAGAAAAAGCATCAGAAACTATGAACAGCTATTTGCCAAAAAATTAGAAAACATTCAGAAATGGGTAAATTCCTGGACACATACAATTTACCAAAATTAAGAAGAAAGAAAATCTTAGCAGAACAACCAGTAACAAAATTGAAGCAGTAACACAGAATCTTCCACCAAAAGTCCAGAAACTGAGGAATTTGCAACTAAATTCTATAAAATACTTTAATAATAAATAACTCCAATACTTCTCAAACTACTACAGAAAATCAAAGAATATGGATCTCTGTCAAACTCTTCATAAGAAACCAGCGTTACTCTGATGCCAAAACCAAACAAGAACAGAACAAATGAAAAAACACTATAGACAAACATCCTTGGGGCCAGCACTGTGACACAGCAGGTTAAAGCCCTGGCCTGAAGCACCAGCATCCCATATAGGCACCAGTTCTAGTCCCGGCTGCTCCTCTTCCCATCCAGCTCTCTGCTGTGGCCTGGGAAAGCAGTGGAAGATTGCCCAAGTTCTTGGGTCCCTGCACCTACATGGTAGACCAGGAAGAAACACCTAGCTCCTGGCTTCAGATCGGCACAGCTGAGCCATTGCAGCCATCTGGGGAGTGAACCAGCGAATGGAAGACCTCTCTCTCTCTGTCTCTACCTCTTCCTGTGACTCTGTCTTTCAGATAAATAAAATAAATCTTTGTTTTTTTTTTTTTAAATTCTTGATGGATATAGATGCAGAAATTTTAAACAAAATATTACCAAGCCCAATTTAACAGTACATCAAAAAGGTCATACACCATGATTAAGTGGGATGTATCCATGGATGCAAGGATGATTCAGAATTTAAAAATCAATAAATGCAGTGATTCACATCAACAGAATGAAGAGCAAAAACTATTTGATTATCTCAATAGGTACAACAAAAGCATTTGATAAGATTCAACATTCCTGAATGATAAAAACTCTGAACAAACTAGGTATAAGAGAAACATAATAAATGCTATATGACAAAACAGTAGCAAGTACACTAAATGAGGAAAAATTTCCTCTGATACAGTATAAGACGAGGATGTTCATTTCCATCATTCTTATTCAGTATAGTAGTGGGAGTCTATGTAGGAGCAATTAGAGAAGAGAAAGAAAAGGCATTCGAATTGGAAAGGAGATCAGAATATCCACAGTAGGAGATAACATGAGTTTGTACACAGAAAAATCTAAACATTGCAACAGAAAGCTATTAGAGCTTGATAAACCACTTCAGTAAGTTTTAGGACACAAAATCAACATACAAGTAATGGTAACATTTTAATATCATAAAAATCTTGCTGAAAGGGAAATCAAGAAAGCAGTTTCATTCACAGTATCTAAAAAAATAAGATATTTAGGAATAATGTTAACCATGATCTCTACAATGACAAGAATGAAATCAATGAAAGAAATAATAAAAGACACACACACACATACATACACACACACAAATGGGAAGATATTCCATGTCCATGGATTGAAAAAACTAATATGGTTAAAATGTTTATACTGCCCAAAACATTCGACAGATTTCAATGCAATCCCTATCAAAATGCCATGACGTTTTTTATAATAAAGAACCCTAAAACTCATGGAATAACAGAAGACACAGAATAGCCCAAAGTGATTTGGAACAAAAGAAATGTAGTTGGAGGCAGCACAGTATCTGAGTTCAGAATACTTTAAAACTGTGATAATTAAAACATGGTACATGCATAAAATCCAACACATAGATCAATAGAACAGAATAAAAAAAAAAAAACAGAAGTTACATACATACAGCCAGCTGTGCCTAGGACACACAGTGGTGAAAGGGTTATCTCTTCAATATATGGTGTTGGCAAACTGTATATTCAGATGTAAGGAAATGAAATTAGATTCCCATCTCATTATACGCAAAAATCAAGATGGATCAAAGACCTAAATGTAAGGTCCAAAGTTACAAAATTGCTAGAAGAAAAACATCAGGGAAACACTTCAAGACATTGGTGTAGGCAAAAGCAAAATAAAAACACAAGCAGTATATGAAAGAATTATTTGTACCCTCATGTTTATATCAGCTCAAGTCACAGTAACTAATTCATGAAATCAACATTGATATTCATCAATTGATGACTTACGATAAAGAAAATATGATATATATACTCAATTGAATATTACTCAGCCATATAAAAAGAATGAAATCATGTCTTTTGCAACAAAAATGCAACTGGAGACCATTATGATTAGTAAAGTAAACCAGTCCCCAAAAGACAAATACATGTTTTCTCTGATGTGTGGTGGTTAATATAGAATACAAAAAATATATAAGAATCAAACTGCCATTTTATGATTTGGTCATTATTTATAGCCTTGTCTATACTCCTGTGGAACAGTGGCCTTTTTACTTTTTAGTGGTTGAACATTATGGTTGGTGGTACATTAATCCTGTGATTATAAAGTGAACTGAAAAGTGGCCTTTTTACTTTTTAGTGGTTGAACATTATGGTTGGTGGTACATTAATCCTGTGATTATAAAGTGAATTGAAAATTATGTTATAAAAATTAAAGGTAAAAAGGAGGGAGGGATGGAGGGAAATATGGTTATCTCAGAACTATATGAAGTACATGAAACCTGTTCTCTTTATGGTAATAATAATTTTTAAAATAGCAGATAAGAGCAAAACTTGACAAATGGGATTATGTCAAACTAAGAGGTGTCTGCATAGCAAAGGAAACAGCAGAATGAAGAGAAAACTGACAAGAATGGCAGAAAATATTTACAAACTATTTATCTGATGAAAGATTACTGTCCAAGATATATAGGGTCCTAAAAAACTCAACAAAAAATTAATGTAGTTGAGAAAAGCAAAGGACATGAAAAAGAATTTTTCAAAAGAGGAAATACAAGTGGTCAACAAATATATGAAAAAATACACCTAGCCATCACAGAAATGAAAATCAAAGTCATAATGAGACCCAGCCATCCCACTCCTAGAAATATACCCAAAGGAAATGAAATCAGCAAGTGAATTACCTATACCTTTATGTTTATAGTAGCTCCAATTGTAAGGTAGTGGCAAAGAGGGAGAGATGTCAGTTACCCTGGTTTAATCAATACACATTATATAAAAGTTTTAAATGCTGTGCTATATTCTGTAACTATATATAGTTGCTAAAGCAATGTAATTTTTTAAAGATTTATTTATTTATTTGAAAGTCAGAGTTACACAGAGAGGAGAGAGAGAAAGAGAGGTCTTCCATCTGATGGTTCACTCCCCAATTGGCTGCAACAGCCTGAGCTGCGCCGATCTGAAACCAGGAGCCAGGAGCTTATTCTGGGTCTCCCAGGTGGGTGTAGCGGTCCAAGAACTTGGGCCATCTTCTGCTGCTTTCCCAGGCCATAGCAGAGAGCTGGATCAGAAGAGGAGCAGTCGGGACTAGAACCAGTGCCCATATGGGATGGCTGGCGCTTCAGGCCAGGGTATTAACCCGCTGTGCCACAGCACCGGCCCCCAGAAATGTTATGTTTTAGAAAGTAAATTATTAAAAAATAATTGTGGAGAAGGAGCAAGCAAAACCAAATTGCAGTGGTTTGAAGAGAGGAAAGAATTCTTTAAATCGTAAGAAATAAAGACCAAGAAAATTAATATTGAAAACCAATGTTGGGCCGGCGCCACGGCTCACTAGGCTAATCCTCCGCCTTCAGTGCCGGCACACTGGGTTCTAGTCCCGGTTGGAGTGCCAGATTCTGTCCCCGTTGCTCCTCTTCCAGTCCAGCTCTCTGCTGTGGCCCTGGAGTGCAGTGGAGGATGGCCCAAGTGCTTGGGCCCTGTACCCACACGGGAGGCCAGGAGAAGCACCTGGCTCCTGGCTTCAGATCAGCGTGGTGCGCCAGCCGCAGTGGCCAGTGGGGGGTGAACCAACGGAAAAGGAAGACCTTTCCCTCTTTCTCTCTCTCTCACTGTCCACTCTGCCTGTCAAAAAAAAAAAAAAATGTCAATAGCACACATAGCAAACATGTCACTTGAGTAGATCTGTTAATTTAAGCGTTTGTAACCTCATTGAGGAGGTAATATGACTGCCATTTCATTAAACTGTAACTGGCAAGAAACTACAGATTTTACAATTTCTTATGAATGTAGAACCATTGAAAGGCCTGTTTCAAAATTGTCCTGCAGTCTTATGGAACATAGCATAATAGTTGTTTAGAAGCTAAGCAGTGCATCATTTAGATAATCTAGACACTGTTACAGAGGTTTGCTCTTACATTCAGCAAATAATAACTTTTCTTAGAAGTTAGAAACCATTGCAATACTTTTGTAACATTTTACAGTAGTAATTTGAAGCTTTTTAGGAAGTAAGCCATATAATGGTTTTCAAAAAGCTTCTGGAAAGTTAATACTATGAAAAAAAATGCATGTATTTCAAAAAATTACAACAAAATTTATCCTTTAATTCCATTTTTCCATGGACTCTCTGAAGTGCTGTCATCCTATTTTAGTATATTTGTTAGGAAAAAAGAAGCATTTGCAGTATAACCATTAATATCCATGTAAATTTATAATAGCAAATTATTTCCCTGTAAGTTGCTGCAATTCCAAGAGAAATTGATGTCTAGAAGAATTTCAATTTTTAGTTTAATATCAGAAAAATTTCAGTACATATTCAGAAAACTTCCATTTTAATAAATAATATTCAAGCAAATGAAAAACATTCACAGTTTTCATGACACCTCTGATAATTCTGCCAGAGTGCCAATTCCTTGAGATTGTATTGCAGCCCTGTTTTTCATTTGGGTCCCTAGTTCTGTCATATTATGGAATTAGCCTCTGGAATCTACCCCATCTTTCATGATTAAATACACAAAAATTTAGAGAACTCTATATTTCATTATATCAGAATAGTTTAGAAAAGTAAAATTTGGGGGGAGACTATTGGAAGTTAAACACTCAGCCAAAATAATATCTCTGTCATATATCAAATGTTTATCCTTTAACAAGAAAACTCTTACTCCTCAATCTGTTTTCTTATCTGTAAAATGACAAGTTATATATATTTTATAAGCTTTTTATAAGTGATTACTGAGATACCTAGCACAGTACAACAGGTTTTTAATTCTTTGAATTAATACTCAGTGTTGAGATTATAAAATATTGATGATGTAGGTTTTTACAGGATTATATGTCTGCATATTATTAATAAGTTATGTCATTTTTAAAAATTTATTTGACAGGTAGAGTTGTAGACAGTGAGAGAAAGAGACAGAGAGAAAGGTCTTCCCTCCGTTGTTCACCCCCTAAATGGCCACTGTGGATGGAGCTGCGCTGATCCAGAGCCAGGAGCCAGGTGCTTCCTCCTGGTCTTCCATGCGGGTGCAGGGGCCCAAGCACTTGGGCCATCCACCACTGTCCTCCCAGGCCACAACAGAGGACTGGGCTGGAAGAGGAGCAACCAGGACTAGAACCCGGCACCCATATGGGATGCCGGCACTGCAGGTGGAAGATTAACCAAGTGAGCCACAGTACTCGCCCTATGTCATTTTGAATAAATTTGTACAGTTCTGACTTATGAGTTTGGGAAGTTAAAAAATAATTATAAATCATGTTTGCAATATTCCATAAGAAATACACATAATTGTAGCCTTTGGATACAAAAGAACAAAATATTGTATGTTATTGTACTTAATTTATTTTAATAATATTCTAGTAGCAGTAACTACTTGAAAATATTTAACAAGCACTTTAGTTTTTACTTAGTTATAAATCAAATACCTGTTATTCTATGTAGATGACAAAATAAAACTAATTAAGATAGGCATTTAGCAAGTCATTAAAATGATACTTGCCATTAACTGTATCCCATATCAGAGTGGTTGGGTTCAAATCCTGACTCTGCTCCCTGTTTCAGCTTCCTGCTGATGTGCTCTGTGGGGGGCAATAGGTGATGACTCAAGTTGCCTGACACCCATATGGGAGGCCCAAATTGAATTCTTGGCTCCTGGCTTCCCCAACTGGGGAGTGAACCAGAGGATAGGAACTTTCTCTGTCTCTGTCACTTTGCCTCTTAGAGCAAATACATCAATATTTTTTTATAATTTTAGTAATCTATAAATAAGCACAAAATATTTACTGAGATTCAGTAAGCTTTTTTGGATCACTCTAATTCTGTTAACAGAGAAGTCATACTCAGTGTAGAAATTAATATTATTTGAGTTCTTAGTAATATATAAGTGAATTGAGAGATTTTGTCACTATTACTGAATAATTTGTTCAGAAAAATATTTTAAACTGAAAATATCTTGTGATCTGGAAACAAGATTTTAGCAGTCTTAACTATTCAAATCTTTGTAAAGTTCATTGATATGGGCTAATACTACAACAGAAATAAAACTTCCATTTCATGTAAATGGTCTTCATGTTCAACCATCTTTGTTCTACATTTGTTCTCTGGTTGAATCAGCAACAGCAGCAGTAACAGCATTTTACCTGAATGTAAGCTCCATTATGGCAGTGACTTGGTCATGTATATTGTATATGCTGTACCTCACATACTAATAATAGTATGTGACATATGTGAATGCTTAATAAATGCATTTTAAGTTAGTGAATAATAACATTTATATGTGAAGCTTTTCACATATATTAATTCTTCTAACAACTTCTTGAATTGTGTACTGTTATCTTCCCTAATTTATAGATGGAGAAGTTGAGGCATCTATAGTAGTTTACTAAGTGTCACAGCTAGTAAGTAGTAGAGCTGAAATTAGAAATCACATATTTTGATTCCAGGAGTCATGCTTTTAAGTAGTGTCCACATTTCTTCTGGTAATTAAGATCTGAATACCTAGGGATAGGGTACATATTTGGGATCCAAATCATAAGTGAGATAATGACTATAAGTCATATATATACAGACCTGTCAATTTGTGTGTGTGTGTGCGTGTGTGTGTGTATGCAAGTGATAGGTTTATTTTGAATAAATAGCAATACAGGTCTGTTTTTATAATTTACTATTATAAATTATTTGAAAATCAATTTCTATTTCTATTTCATATTATTCATTGATAGTATATAGAAATGCAGTTTGATTTTTATTATTGATCTTGTATATGGCAACCTTGGTAAGCTTTTTTATTAGTTCAAGTACTTTTTTTAAGATTCTGTCAACTGTTCTACATAGATTATGCTGTATGCAATTTTGCTTTTTCTAAATCAGGAAACCTGTCTCTTCTGGTTTTTTTTCCCTTGTTTTATTGCACTGACTAGAATTTTAAGCACATTGTTAAATAGAAGTGATGAGAGCAGATATCCTTATTTTATTCCTGATCTTGGGCAGAAAGTATTCACTATTTCTTTATTAAGTATGATGTCAGCTGTTTTTCATAAATGCCATTATGAAGTTAAGAAGGTCCCTGTCTATTTTGACATTGCTGTGAGTTTTTATTAAAAGTTGTATTCAGATCCGGCACTGTGGTGTAGTGGGTAAAGCCACTGCCTGCAGTGCCAGAATCCCATATGGGTGCTTGTTTGAGACCCAGCTTCTCCACTTCCAATCTGGCTCCCTGTAATGGCCTGGGAAAGCAGTAAAAGATGGCCCAAGTCCTTGGGCCCCTGCATGCACCTGGGACACCCAGAAGAAGCTCCTGGCTCCTGGGTTCAAATCGGCGCAGCTCCTGCCGTCACAGCTATCTGGGGAGTGAACCAGCAGACGAAAGACCTCTGTCTCTCTGCCTCTGTCTCTCTTTAACTCTTTTTCAAATAAATAAATCTTTTTAAAAATACCAGTTCAATTTGTTTATACATCTAGAGTTATTTAAGTTATTTATTTATTCTTGAATGAGCCCATGTAATTTGTTTCTTTTGAAAAATTTGTCCATTTGATCTAAATTGTCAAATTTATTGGCATAAATTTGTTTATAATGTTTCCTTATATTTTTAAAATTATTTATTTATTTATTTAAAAG
Source organism: Oryctolagus cuniculus (assembly GCF_051225735.1). Lineage (NCBI taxonomy): Eukaryota > Metazoa > Chordata > Mammalia > Lagomorpha > Leporidae > Oryctolagus > Oryctolagus cuniculus. The sequence goes on along the minus strand of NC_142869.1, from coordinate 152,687,405 downwards.
GCAGAGTGGCATAAGGGGAAAAATTGAGAGAGAGATCTTCCATCTGCTGGTTCACTCCTCAAATACACATAACAACCAAGGCTGGGCCAGGCCATAGCCAGCAGCCTAGAAATCCATTCAGGTTTCCCGCATGGGTTGCAGAAACCCAAGCAGTTGGGCCACCATCCACTACCTTCCTAGGTACCTCAGCAGGAAGCTGGATTGGAAGTGGAGGAGCCAGGACACATACTGGCACTCCACTATGGGATATAGACATCCTAACGAGTGGCCTAAACCACTGCACCACAACATGCATCCCTGCCTTATACTTTTAAAATCTGCTGATGTCAACTCTCTTATTCCTGATACTGGTCGTTTGTGTCCTCTCTTTTTATTCTGATCAGTCTAACTGGAGGTTTGCTAATTTTCTTCATCTTAATATGGATTTAAGCAAGATGTAGAATTGAGCAATGTGAAGTTCAGGCAGGGGAAAAGTAGAGGGAACAACACTTGACAGTGTCTGAAAGCGGAAGAACTTGGCATTTTCAAAGAAAATAAAAAGTGGAAAAATGGAGAACAGTTATGATGCTATTGCAGTAACACACAGGTCAGAGAAAGATGATGGTATCTTGGACTACTGCCATGGCTAATGAGGTGATGAGACGTGTTCTGATAAGAATATATTATGAAAGTAGTGCCAGTAGTACTAGCTGGTGACTTATAAATGGAGTGATAGAAAAGAATCATGAATGATGCCTACACTTAGTCCTGGGTGATATGGTTAATTGTGGCTTCCTGCAGTAGGGAAGATTGAAAGGAGATGTGAAAGGAAGTACAGTAGACAAGAGACACTATTGTGGATGCAGTGAAGAATTTGAATTATCAATTGATGTAAATTTTTTGTGTTTGTATTTTTATGTTTGTTTACATTATTCAGGAAATTTGATTCTCACCTTGTAGTGATTGTCTGTCTAATGAAGCCACCAAATAGGAGATATTCGAGGTAGAAGAGGCAGTGTTCTGCAACTACTTTAGCATATAACTTCAAATAAAACATTCAAATCTTACTAGAAAATAGAGGAAAGAGATAAATGTGTGAATTTTTTTGTGCTAAAGACCTTGGTGTGAGATGATCAGATTCAGGAGATACCTCATGTTAACAAGCCTTATAGAGAAACATTGTGTTTGTAGATTGTGTATATAATTTGAAAAGCCAACATAAACTTCCTTAGTGAGATCAAAACCTAGCATTCTGCAATTATTTAATTTTTTTCTCTTTTCTAAAGTTCGTTTTATGTAAATCACAATTTGGGGTCAACTTAGAAGAGTAGGCCCAGAATCTCAAACATCCTTTAAAAAAGGTCATGATGTTAAATTCAGCCCAAATAGAACTGATCAGATATTTCTGCTGTCCTTTGCTATTGGCCAAGAAGCTGACTAAGTTCTGGGAATAGAAGGGTTGATCATCTGATTTGGGGAAATGAATAACTAGAGAGAAACCACTGTGCACCCCTAGAAAATACTCAGCCTGAAACTAAAGTAGAATCATAATGACATATGAAGAAATAAGAGAAAGTTTTAAAATCCACATTGTCATTTCAGCAATCTGTTAAATAAAATGTAATAAACATTTGGTTTCAACAAATCCTGTGACACTAGGAGTCTTGTATTATCTGTCAATATACCCAGAGTGTGGGTACTCTAGTTTTTTGATATACATGTCAATTAATGAAACTTACATTTAGAAGCGTGGGTTAGTGATTTTTTTAATGTTTCTTCACTAGAGGGTGCTGTGTAAGCATAAAGTACTTTTAAATTGTCATCTTTTTTACATTTACTTATTTTCTGGGAGATTGGATTTTTAAACCACCTGATTTATTAACAATTTTCATTTTTTTTCCTGTGCTTTCAAAGCAATACTGAGCAATACTGGCAGTACTGAGTATGATTAAATTCGTGGAATTGAGTAGTCATCAGTGTTAACACTAACAAAAGTATTTTCCTCCTCTTTAGGAGACTTATGACTCCCATCATGTATGCTGCTCGGGATGGTCACCCTCAAGTTGTTGCTCTGCTTGTTGCTCATGGAGCAGAAGTTAATATCCAGGATGAGAATGGTTATACTGTGAGAAACACTTTTGCAATGTCACTTTTTATTTCTAAGATACCAATAACATTTTAATATTATCAGTAATCTACAAAAATTTTTAAGAATAATTACAGAAGGGTATGTGTCCATTTTTAAAAAGGTGAAAAAATACAGTCTCATACTATATAATGATGTTTCAGTCAAAGAAGGACTACACATATGATGGTGACCCATTAAGATTAATGATAAAACCACAAAACACATCATATGTTTGTGGTGATGCTGGTGTAAGCAAACCTACTGGAGTGCCAGTCATATGAAAATCTAGCACATTCAAGTATGTATAACACATAATACTTGATAATAAATGTCTTATTGGCTTATATAGTCTTTTAGAAAAAATAATTACAGAAAGGCTGGGATAAAATCACAGTTGAGTGGGAAAAACTGAAAATAGAAAAGCTGAAATTAAAAAAAAATTATCTAGCTCTCAATCCTCTCCCCTGACTAAAAAAGCTGTACATACAAAAAGTATGGGCTCTAGCAAACATATAAGAATTCTTTTTTGTAGAAGACACTTCAGTGATTGGCAGATAAATAATTTGATTCCCTTAGATAATTTAACTGTATGAAACAACTGTTTGCTCTGATAAAATCACCGAGTACTGCAATCTGCTTTGCAATTACAGCTTTGGAAATTTGTTTACAATATATTGTGAAATGAAGAGATTGCTTCATTCCATTAATTAGCTGTATTCTCTTTTTTATTGTGCCATAAAAACTGTGGAAAACTTTTCCTGTCTCATATACACTCAGTCTTTTTAAACAATCTTCCTTTCCCACTTAAAGGCTTTAACATGGGCAGCACGTCAGGGACATAAAAGTGTAGTTTTGAAGTTGCTTGAACTTGGAGCTAACAAAACTCTGCAAACCAAAGATGGAAAGACGCCAAGTGAGATTGCAAAAAGAAATAAACATCTTGAGGTATCTTTCAATATATTAAACTAATTTTTCTGTGGATGTCACATGATCACTTGTGTAACTTCTGTATTTTGTTAGAATTCAGAATGCAATAATAGTTTGTCCTTAAATTTTTCCTCCAGGTAGGTAAGAAATTTATTTTACTGTCATATTAATTTTCTTCTAAATAAGAGGCATTTATATAGTGGTAAATTGATAATAAAATCTGATTCTGGCTGTAATATAATGGACTATTTAAATATTTCAAACTAGTCTATATTTTAAAAAATTAGTGTTTTAAGAAAGTCAGTCAACTATCAAAATTCAAGCATGTAATTTTAATTAAGATACTAAATAACTTGATGGTTAAATCCTAATTTACACTTTACCCCTCATTATTCTTGTGGCAAAGTATATGATAAAATGATAACATGATTAAATGACCTACTACCATTCAGATGTTAAGTTCAATAATAAATATTTACTATATATTAAATTACTTTATTGATAGAAACTTCTGATTTGCACACTAATCTTTAGCCAGTGGCCTGCAATTTCTAGCAGGAATCATATGCAGCATAATTGTAGAACTAAGTTATTTAGTTCCATAGTTTATGACACTGATTTTCTGAATTTTTTTTTTTTTTTTTTTTTTTTTTTTTTTTTTTTTTTGACAGGCAGAGTGGACAGTGAGAGAGAGAGAGACAGAGAGAAAGGTCTTCCTTTGCCGTTGGTTCACCCTCCAATGGCCGCCGCGGTCGGCGCGCTGCGGCCGGCGCACCGCGCTGATCCGATGGCAGGAGCCAGGAGCCAGGTGCTTTTCCTGGTCTCCCATGGGGTGCAGGGCCCAAGCACCTGGGCCATCCTCCACTGCACTCCCTGGCCACAGCAGAGGGCTGGCCTGGAAGAGGGGCAACCGGGACAGAATCCGGCGCCCCGACCGGGACTAGAACCCGGTGTGCCGGCGCCGCTAGGCGGAGGATTAGCCTAGTGAGCCGCGGCGCCGGCTGATTTTCTGAATTTTAAAGTATGTAAACTTCCAGCCGGCGCTGTGGCCCACTAGGCTAATCCTCCACCTGCGGTGCCAGCACCCCAGGTTCTAGTCCCAGTTGGGGCGCCAGTTCTGTCCCGGTTGCTCCTCAAATTAAGGAGGTTCATCGCATGTCTGTGAGGTATGCAGTTGGGATTTGCATACATTCAGTCATGCTTCTTGCTTTCTCCCCACTTAACAATGTAAAGTATATTTAATCATTCTGTATTGATCAAAATGAAAATTTTAGTTTTGTTTCTACTGAAAATAATAGTTACTGTCTTCCTTTAATCTTATTATTTTGAGTTATATGTATGTACTTTTTCTTACCTGATTATTTCATGTCTAAGGAACATTTACTTGGTTTTATAAAGATTTTTCTCAGATCTTTCCCTAAAATTTCCTTTCTAGTTATAAAATAATTCTATGTTGTTTCTTTTATATGTGATAGTATATAATAATGTTAGCTAAATTTGAATGACCTGTGAACTTTTTCAGATCTTCAACTTACTTTCTTTGACTTTAAATCCATTGGAAGGAAAGCTTCAACAGCTAACTAAAGAAGAGACTATTTGTAAGCTGTTGACAACAGATTCTGATAAAGAAAAAGATCACATATTTAGGTAACATAACAGGTTTTAGTTCAACAGAATACCTATAAGTTAATAATAGCTGTATTTATTTTTATTTTAGTAAATGTGACATTTAAATTATATGATATTTTAAACTTTTACAAGTATTTTTTAATGTCACAAATGTCTGGACTTAAGTGCTTTGTTCTCCAAGATTTTAGGACATTTTTATTTGTTTATATGTACTAGTACTAATGATAATAGCTTTGATTTTAAATGTAAACTTTAAGTAAAATAGCAATTGAAATTTATTCTTAAAAGTCTCTAACAGGATGTTTAGGTTACTTTTCAAACTGTACTGTATCTTGCTTTCTAATTCTTTTTAACATTTTCCTGATTTTACAGGCTAAAATTAAAAATACAGTTTCTTTTCTCTGAACCCTGTTCAGTACATGGACAAAAGCCATTTGAAGTTATTTAATCTTTATTTATTGCAATTTAATAAGCTTTCAGAGAATTAACAAGAATACACATTGGCACATATTTTTATTCTTAGGAAAGATGAACTCCATTCTACTATTACCAAGCCTCATGTTTTTACTCAAGATACCTTTCGCTTATTCCTTTGAATTACATAGTTCTGATGTATAACTTGTAAATATATTCTGCATGGATTAATTCTTACCCATTTTTACTGTCATTCTCTGAAATATATATGTATTTGTGCACTTATAGTTTGTTCTGAAATTGACATTGCTCTAAATATCTATAGTTCTTATACAGCATTTGGAGATCTGGAAATATTTTTACATGGTCTTGGACTTGAACACATGACAGATTTATTAAAGGTAAGATTTCAGATACCTATAGTGAGATATATATATATGTATATATATATATTTAGTTAGTTAGTTGTTGGTGAGTAAACATTAAATATTAGTTGAAAACATGCTCATCTATGAATGAGAACCAATTCACTTTATAGCATATCCTATTTTAAACTTATAATAAGCATTTCAAAAATATATTACTATTTTCATAATTAGAATCTGGTTGGATTAAACAACTTCTACTCACTGCCTAATGCCTCTGTATACACCTATGCCCTTAGTTTGTTTTTGTAATTGCTTATCTTGTATGGGATACTAGAAGAAGCATGGTTTTAAATGAGAACATTTTAGTATCAGATTTTCCTCTAATGATTCACTGAAATACTTGGTTACTTCAAAAAGTTCATGAAAAAATGGAAATAAAAGGTAATTTTATTTTGATGGAAAACAAATTGAAATCCATGCATAGCAGTTTCATAATATACATTTCCATGAATTTTTTGAAAACCCTTCATTTATTAGGGTTTTTCATAAAGATGATAATACCTAGTGTAGAGTTGTCTTGACGGTTCAGTTAAACAATATGTCAAGCACTTTTTAGGTGCTTGAAGCATACATTTCAGTATATGTGATTTGAGTAGGTTACAATTATTATCAGCTACATGAGGATGCTGAAGTAGTGAAGCACTTTTAAGACAGAACACCTTCTCTTCAGATATTTCAGAGTTGGGTTTTACCATACATCTTGAAACTTGGTCCTATTTGGAAACATCTTATGTAGAAATATGTATTATATATGGTTTAATATGATACAGTCAGAAATTTTCAAATATTTATTAAAAAATAATTTGTGTCAGTGTATAAAACTGCTTTTCTGTGTAAACAAATACAAATGGTAATCATTTTCTTTGGATCTAGAAACTAACCTGCGTTTATTCCTTAGATGAATACAGGCATTGTGATATTCATTACTACCTACCTAATAGAGTAGTTTTTATCTACATATCTTGTCCACTCTAGAAAGTTGAAAGTTCTTTAGGAGCAGAGCATATAGATGACTAACACGTATGTTTGTCTGATTCCCCTTCTATTGTTTTATTTATATTGAAAAGTGACTTCCACCCTCTCCCCTTCTCTTCAGGAAAGGGATATAACTTTAAGACACCTTTTGACCATGAGAAAAGATGAGTTTACGCAGGTTAGTATCAGTTTCAAAAACTTGATATATTCTTTAATGTTTTTAAAGTTGTGAATTCTTTTATTTCCTGTTTTTAAAATTCTAGAGCTAAGGCCGGCACCACGGCTCACTGGCTCACTGGGTTAATCCTCCCCCTTGCGGCGCCAGCACACCGGGTTCTAGTCCCGGTCGGGGCACCGGATTCTGTCCCTGTCGGGGCACCGGATTCTGTCCCGGTTGCCCTTCTTCCAGGCCAGCTCTCTGCTGTGGCCAGGGAGTGCAGTGGAGGATGGCCCAAGTCCTTGGGCCCTGCACCCCATGGGAGACCAGGATAAGTACCTGGATCCTGCCATCGGATCAGCGCGGTGCGCTGGCCACAGTGCGCTAGCCGCGGCAGCCATTGGAGAGTGAACCAACGGCAAAGGAAGACCTTTCTCTCTGTCTCTCTCTCTCACTGTCCATCCACTCTGCCTGTCAAAAAAAAAAAAAAAAATCCTAGAGCCAGACCCCCTGACTGATTTCTTCCTAGATTCTTGATTAGATATGCTTATGAATAACCATACCTAAAATCTTATTGCAGCATTAAATTACTTAAAGGACATCTAAAGACATGGAGCAGTTTCATTTTTTTTTTCTTCAGACTGACATGACATCTGAACTAAAACTGGTGTTTCACTTCCAGTTGTGAAATACATTGTAAAACAGGCTGCTTAGATATAGGTGGATATGTGTGTGTGTATATATATTACATCTTCCAAATAAAATGCTTTATTTTGGGTTCCCAAAATTATCAAGCCTTTTGTTGTTTCTGTTATGTAGTATTATTAACAATTTGAAAATGGCTGTGGGGAGAACGAGAGGTCCTTTGACACACAGAGGGTATCCAAAAGCATGATCTTGCTGTATGAGCACATTGGAAACTTGAATTCTTTAATATCACTAGCAATCAGAATGAGCATACTACTTATTTAAATCTGAGATAGAAAATTTAGTTTAATATAAAGAGGAATCCAGCCCAAAAATCACTAGTTCTCACTTATCACTGATAATATTTTAAATAACATTTTGAAGAAAAAATTGCCTTATTGTGATTTATAATAGGTATCTATTAAGGTCTAGTAATTTGGGGTCTGTCGCAAGTATTAGCATTGCAAAAAAACTAACTACGTTCACTTTATGTCTAAATATTTTAGTGATATAACTAACCTTGTCAATCACAATTGCAAGCAAACCATATAATCATTTTAGTTTATTTACTGTTTTTCCAATATCTATTTTTAAGAAGTAAATTCCTCAACTAGAAAACTTCTTTAGAAACTCTTAATATGTTAATTACTCAAATACAACTATCTTATTGTACCTTCAAATTATTTCTACCTAGAATGGAATTACCAGTAAAGACCAGCAGAAAATTCTGGCTGCTCTTAAAGAACTAGAGGTAGAGGAGATAAAATTTGGAGAGTTACCTGAGGTGGCAAAGTTGGAAATCAGGTAAAGTTAACTTACTAATTTACTTTAATATTGTTTAGAACCAACTGTTCTTTTTTAGTTCAATTTTGATAATGTCTGAGTCATTTTTCTTGATTTTAACCTTTTTTTAGGGAAATGGATTTTGGAATATACTGTGTTCTGAAATGGATGTACTTTCTAAAGTCAATTTTTATAAAGTAATTCTACCAAAAAGCAAAATAATCATTTTTATTCATATAGAAATATTTTTGTTTTATTTTTGTCATTGTACCCTGCTAATTGAACTTATATAGTATAGTGTTTACTCTGTTAAATCATTTTAGAAGTCAACTTGAAAATTCAAAGTAGTAATATTTTCACATAGTGCAGTAAGAAAGCATTCATGTAGCTCAGTTATATTTTCAGCCTTAATGTGTGAGAAATTATATGATTAATATGTAAACTTCATTTCTAATATTTTAAACTTATCAAGAACTTAATAATACTGAACTATTTTGAAATATATTAATATAAAGTAGTAAATGATTTTTTAACTTCTAATTTGAAATAACTATATGAGGGTACTTCAAAAAGTTTGTGGAAAATGGAATTAAAAGATAAATTTATTTTGGTGCAAAAAAATTGGAAATTCATGCCTGCCAGTATATTCTACAGATTGTTAGGCCATTTACCCAGTCAGATTTAGCCATTTGAGAAGATTTTAGTTTGGGGTTATTCCAAATAAAACTGCTTTGAACATTGATTTACAAGATTCTGTTAGAAAATAAGTTTTCATTTCTCAGGGATAAATGCCTAAGAGGGTAGTTCCTAGATTGTATGGTACCTGCATGTTTAGTTTTGTTGTTTTTTTTTTTTTTTTAAAAAAAACTGCTTTCCAGAATAGTACTACCATTTTATATTCCCCTCAGCACTGTGTGAGTGGATCCATTTTCTCTGAATTCTCACCAGCATTTTGTGTCAGCACTAATTTTTTGTTAGCATTCTGATAGATGTGTGATGATAACTCAGTATTCATGATAACTCATATACTATATAACTCATATAGTATTTACCTAGTGGCCAGTGGTGATAACTCATTATAGTATTTATGATAACTCAAATACTATATGATGACTCATACAGTATTTACCTAGTGACCAGTGATATCAAACAGCTTTGCATATCTTACTTGCCATCTGTGTATCCTCTCTGATGAAATATGTTTGTGTTTTCCCATTTTCTGTCAGATTGATTGTTTTTTAATATTGAGTTTTGGGAATCGTCCAGTTCAAGTGTTTTATTGTATATATGCAAATATTTTTTCGTTGTAATTTTTCATCCTTTTAATGATGTCTTTCAGAGAGCATTTTTCATGTTGATGAGGTCTAATCAATTAGGTAGAACAGACAGCTATGTTATCTACCAATGTGTGAACACAGATATCTACAAGTTTTAGGTGTGCTTGCCTCAGCATTTTTGATTTTCATTACACAGTTTCTGTACATACATTGTTAAATTTATTCCTAAATTTTCATTTTCTTTGAATAAATTTTAATTGGATTTAATTTTTATTTTCAGTTTCAATGTACAGTTGACTGTTTTGTCTACAGAGTATTTTTTAATCTTACTGAATCATTTTCTAGTTCTGGGAGTTTTTGGCATCCTTCAGATTTTCTTTATAAATTATATAGTCTAAAAAAGGGGCAGGTTAATTTCTTCCTTTCTAGTTTCTACTCCTTTTATTTCTTTTTCTTTCCTCATTGCAGTAGATAGAATTTCTAGTACTATGTTGAATCAAGAGTTATGGATGGTGGACATTGTTCCCAATCTTAGAGGGAAGCATTCAGTTTGTTTTTATATAACTATACTAGCTGTAGATATTTTGCTCTATTCCTATTTTTCTGAGGGTTTTTGTCATGAACAGTTGGTGAATCTTGTCAGATGCTTTTTCCTTAAGATTTATTTATATGTTTAAATTAAAGAGTGACAGAGAGGGAGGCAGGGAGATTGTCCATCCAATGTTCACTCTCCAAATGGCTGTAACAGCCAGGTCTGGGCCAGGCTGAAGCCAGGAACCAGGAACTCCATCCAGGTGTCCTCCTTGGGTGACAGGGGCCCAAGCACTTGGGTCATCTGCCACTTCTTTCAAAGGTGCATTAGCAGCAATCTACATCAAAATCAGAGTAGCCAGGACTCAACCCAGGATTCTAATAGGGGATGATGCCAGAGTCACCAGCAGTGGCTTAACCCACAGGGCCACAACACAGGTCCTATCAGATACTTTTTCTCTGTCAATTGATATGATCATATGACTTTTTCTTTAGCCTTTTAATATGGTTGATTATGTTGTTGGATATTTAATCATTGAACCAGCGTTGCATTGGATTAACCCCATGTTTATTACTCTTGTTTTGCACTGTTGGATTTGATTTGCCAATGTTTTGTTAAGGAATTTTGCATCTAAGTGTACGAGAGATAACTGCTCAATAGGCTACTGTTTTGTGCTTTGTTTAGTTTAGTATCAGGGCAATACTGGCCTCACAAAACAAGTTGGAAAATGTTACCTTTTCTTTAATTTTTTAAAAGATTTTGTAGATCTAGTGTTAACTCTTTAAGCATACTATATAGTGTTCTCCAGTGAAACCCTCTGGGCCTGGAGATTTCTCTGGGGGATCTTTTTAATGACAAATTCAATTTCTTTATCAGCAATAGGACTATTAATATCCATTTCATCTGGACTGAGTTTTAGTAATTTGTGGATTTCAAGAACTTGATTCATTTCTTCTAAGTGGTCAAGTTTATGAGCCTAAGATTATTTGGAGTTATCTGCTGTTATTGTTTTGGTGACTGTAGGATCTATTGTATAAGTAACATCCTGTCTCATGATACTAGTGATTTCTGTCTTCTTTTAGTCTTGCTAGAGATTTATCAGATTTATTTGCAAAGAACCTGGTTTTTGTTTCAGTAACTTTCCTGATTTAGTTTTTAATTTCATTGATGTCTGCTGTTAAATTTATTTCCTTCCTTCTGCTTGTTTTGAATTTACTTTTTCTGGATTCTTGAAGTAGAAGTATAGGTTATTTGAGACATTTTCTTTCTTATATAGCAATTAGCCCTTTTTACTATTCCCTTTCAGCACTGTGTTACTTGCATTCCACAATCTTTGGTACGTTGGGTAGTCATTTTCTTTCACTCTTATGTATATTTTTAATTCTTTTGAGACTTCCTCATTCACCTATGGATTATTTTGAAATATGTTGTTTAGTTGCCATGTGTTTGGATATTTTCCTGTTGTTTCTCTGTTACAGATTCTGGTTTGATTCCACTATAATCAGAGAAACTACTCTATGTGATTTCAAGAGCTCAGTAAGCTACATGTGACTTGTGGCTAGATGAAGATTTGAGAGTCACAATGGTACAGGTTTTGGTAGGCTGAAGCAAATTTCCCAAAACTCAATTGGATTAAATTTAATAAGGATTCTGGAAAGACCAAAATTAACTAGATTACTAAAAGGATGGCTAAGGGACCAGCATTGAGAATAGCTGGTTAAGCCTCTGCCTTCAGTGCTAGCATCCCAAAGGAGCACTGGTTTGAGTCCCAGCTGTTTCCCTTCCAGTCCAGGTTCCTGCTAGTGCTCTTGGGAAAGCAGTGGAGAATGGCCTGAGTGTTTGGACTCCTGCCACCCATATGGGTTACCAGGCTACTGACTTTTGCCTGGCCTAGTCCCAGCCATTGTACAGTGGGGAGTGAACCAGTGGTTAGATCCTTTGTCTTTCCCTCTCTCTTAACTCTTCCTTTCAAATGAATAAATTTTGAAAACTAAATACAAAAATGGAGGAATATGCAACACATCCTGCTGAGTGAAATAAGCCAGTCCCAAAGGGACAAATATCATATGTTCTCCCTGATGGGTGACAACTGACTGAGTACCAAAAAGGAAACTTGTTGAAGTGAAATGGACACTATGAGAAACAGTGACTTGATCAGCCCTTGTCCTGACTGTTGATGAACAACTTAATACTTTATCCCTTTTAGTATTTTTTTGTCCTACTTAATATTATTGGTTGAACTCTGTAATTAACACACAGTGATTCTTAGGTGTTTAAATTTAACTGAAAAGTGATCTCTGTTAAATATAAGAGTGGGAATAAGAGGGAGAAGATGTACAATTTGGGACAAGCTCAAGCTGACTTGCCCAAATGGTAGAGTTAGAAACGTGCCAGGGGATTCCAATTCAATCCCATCAAGGTGTCATGTACCAATGCCATCTCACTAGTCCAGGTGATCAATTTCAGTTCACAATTGATCATACTGATAGTTCTGAGAGTCAAAGGGATCACATAAACAAGACTAATGTCTGCTAATACTAACTGATAGAATTAAAAAAGAGAGAACAATCCAACATAGGAAATAGGATACACAGCAGAATACACTTAGAATGGCAGATGTCCTAACAGCACTCTGGCCTCAGAATCAGCCCTTAAGGCATTCTGATCTGGCTGAAGAGCCCATGTGAGTATTATAGGCATGGACAGCCAAGACGCTTTGGCAAAACAAAACAAAACAAAACAAAAAAAAAAAAAAAAAACTAAATGAAAGATCTCTGCAAGTGAGATCCCAGTAGAAAGAACGGGCCATCAAAGAAGGAGGTACCTTCCTTAATGTGTTGTTCAATGTGAATTAATGCTATAACTAGTACTCAAACAGTATTGTACACTTTATGTTCTGTGTGGGTGCAAACTGTTGAAATCTTTACTTAATATATACTAAATTGATCTTCTGTATATAAAGAGAATTGAAAATGAATCTTGATATGGATGGGAGAGGGAGCGGGAGATGGGAGGGTTGCAGGTGGGAGGGAAGTTATGGGGGGGGGAGACCATTGTAATCCATAAGCTGTTCTTTGGAAACTTATATTTATTAAATAAAAGTTAAAACAAAAACTAAATAAAAATATAGGATGAGTAAAACCTAACTTAATATCCTAAAGAATCACTAAGGCTTTATGTGATTATTGACTCAGTTTAGGTTAGCAGTGTCACTTACCTAGTTGTGAAAAACTAGCCCTTTTCAACTACATTAATAAAAATACAATGTACAAAATAAGGTCATAGTTTCACTGTATATAATATTTCATCTGGATTTTTTCATATCTAAAACATTTTTAAAATTTTATTTTTATTATTTAAGTATGATTTAAATGTTTGTTTATATTAATTTGAAAGGCAGAATGGTAGGGAGATAGGCAGAGAAAGATTTTCCATCCTCTGTTAATCCCCAAATTCCCCTAACAGTTAGGGCTGGTTCAGTTCATAGCCTGCAGCCCAGAACACCAGTCTCAGCTTAACCCACTGTCCTAAAACATGGCCCCATAACGAATTTAAATGTACGATAGAACAGAAAAATTGTGAGACCTCTTCAGCCTTTTAAATTATGTGATTACCTCTCTGTTTAGGAATTTTTGATATAGAGACCTCAGCCATAGTAAAAATATGTAGATTTTGGAATCCTTAAGAATCCGTAATAATTGTTTTTCTTCTACCAACTAGGTAATTTTGAACTTATCCCATTTATCAATGCTACCTATAACTAGCCTATAAAATTTGTTTTTTTTACAATGGTTTTCTTTCTCCTTTAGAGATTTGTGTATCAATTACATTTTCCCTAATTTTCTGCCTCTCATTACCCCTGGTCAGATTAATTGCATTTTACCCAGTCTCTTTTTCAAAAAACCACTGTATTCTAAAGTTTATATGCCAGATATTCCTCATTCCTTTGTCTTAATATATCTCCTTATAACAAGAATATCAGTATTCAAAATAATGCCTCATTACTTCAGAATAACATTATAGCCCTTAAAATCAGCAGACCGTTTTTAATATCTGTGTTCCTTAATTTTTTCACCATTATTTCTGTGAAGGAATATTTTAAGTTCTACACGACTGACTTGCAAGTTAAAATTTTTAATATAACATTTGTATGATGTCAGAGTTGCCCTATGAATTTACTTTGTGGTATTTAATAAACTTAAAGAATGTTCAGAATCCTAAATGGTTCACTTATTAAAAGTGCTGAATTTTTTAAAAAATAAAAACTGGCAGACATATATTCCAGGAATTTGACCTTGTTATTAAATCAGAGACTTTGTTTACATGTTGTTATGGAAAAGGTTTTATTTCCCATTTGTACAAAGTCATTCTTTAAAGAAGAAATTAGTCACTAAGTCATAAGAAAACTAACAGCAGGAAAAGTTGAATTGATTGATTATAATCTCCTGGTAATGTGGCTTCAGAAATATAGCTACTGATTTATTTTAAGATACTTTTCTTCTGTGTCAGATTTTCTAAAATCAACTCCACTAAAAAAATGCAAATGCACACATTTACTTTCTCTGCCTTTAGTATGTTTGCAGAATGAATGCAATTCTAAAATGTTAGTAAGCATTCCATTACTACTAGAAGACATTTTGAACAGAAATAATAAATTTTTATCCATGTCTTAAAGTTTTCAACAGCTTCTGCCCACACTTTTATTCTGAGCTCTGAGCCACCTGACGTTCACTTGAATGTGTTAAAACCATCTCAAAATCATGCCTGTCAAGGAAACCACTCCCCCTCAAAAAAGAAAAATCTTCATAGATAGGAAATTTTATGTAAGGATATATTGTTCTCATAAGTTATTTATAAATATGATAAGATTAGAAACTCTAAATTTTCAGTATCAAAGAAATTATTGAATTAGGTTGCATCAATATAATTAATTTTTCTATAGTTTAAATAAGTTTTGAAACAGTGTCATAGAAACATAGAAACAATGTCATAAAAATACTCATAATAAATATAAAAGATGCAATATATCATGGCAAATGAAGTGTTATATAGTTGTTTGTATCCACAGGAAAAATATTGAAGGAAAATGTATGCTGTAAGAAAATATTTGGAAAAATAACACCATTCATGTTCTTTGGGTAGTCATATTTTTAATGATTTTAATTTTTTCAGATATTGTACAATGAGCACATAAGATTTATTTGTAATAACTTTATACAAATTTTGAACTTTAAACAACTACTTGACTTGAACTTTTAAAATATGTACTGTTGTTTTAGTTCACTTACATTGCGTTTTGGTGCAGTAACAAATAACCTTCTAGATCTCATTTAATTCTCAGTTACTTATAACCATTTGGTTTGTTCCTTGTTTGCATTTGCGTTCCTTGTTTGTTTGTTATTCTGATAGCAAGCTGGAGGAACAGTCCCAGTCTGGGAGATGCTATTCTCATGATACAGGGAAAAATACATAGTGGAACCAGTCAGTCTCTCTTGAAGCTTCTGTTCAGGAGTTACAGAGTCACTCCCAAGTCATATTTTCTTTGCCTAACCAAGTCATGTGGCCAAACCTCAGGTCATTGGAGCATTAGTTATAATTCTGTAACAAGGAGTGACTAACTGATAGTAGTTAGCTCAGTAAGGGGAATATAATTTGATCAGATAATTTGAGGATACTTAAAAAGTTCATGGAAAAATGGAATGAAAAGACTCATTTATTTTGGTACAAAAAGTTTGAAATCCATGCACAATTTTTTCATAATACTTTCTAGGAACTCATGAAGATCCTTCACATAGTCTACCATACTTATATCATATCTGCTTATTTTAAATTCTTGATTACATAATTTTTACATAATTCTTATAGAGTTGTGCAGGTTATGTATACTGTTTCATTCTGACAAGAAGGTACCATCCATGTGGTTTATGATATAAACTGCATGTGGCAAAGTTTTGCATAATTTGCCTTTCCATATTCAGTGGCCCTGAAAATGATGTCTCATGATAAAACTGTCTCTTTCCCTTTCATTAATGATAATGAAAGGCTGTACTTTTGCTTATAATATTATTTGCTTATTTGATCTGAGTTCTTAATTTATCAGTCTTACTTTCTTCAGAATAATAGCTGATCAGATTATATTCCACATACATGTTTGTGACTCACCTATCTAGAATTACATTCCTGTCATCAGTTTCTATTTTGAATGACAGTTCTCAATAGATTTTAATCTATTTAAGCTTATTAAATTGAAAAAGATATTGGTGGGAATATAAGTTAGTACATCCACTGTGGAAAAGAGAATGGAGATCTCTTTAAAAACTAGAAATACTCTGCATGTGAACCCAGCAATCCCACTACTGAGCATTTACCTAAAAGACATGAACTCATTGTATCAAAGAGATAACCTGCTTGACCACGGTTACAACATCACTGTTCACAATAGGCAAAATATGGAATCAACTAAGGTGTCCATCATCAGATGATTGGATAATTAAAACATGGTATATATAACAAATAGAATGTTACTAAGCTATAAAAATGAATGGAATTCTATCATTTGCAGCAAAATGGTTGGAACTGGAGGATACATGTTGAGTAAAATAAGCCAGACACAGAAAAAAGTACCACATGTTCTCTCCCTTATATGTGGGAACTAAAGTAAAAAATACCAGTTTTGATGCAAATAGTGCTTTTTCAACTTTGTTTTTAAAAAAGTAATGTCTATAAATATATAACATTAATGAATTACTCATTAATCTTTTTAAGATTTAAAAAAGAGTACAAAAATATAAGTGTACCTTATATAAATATCACATGTAAACAAAAACAAGCAAATCACTGCTATTACTTTGGCAGAAATATGTCTGATACTTTTTAATTTCTGTTCTTTCTTTTTTTATAGAAAACTTTTATAAATATAACTTTCCAAAGTACAGTTTTTGGATTCTTCCCCCATAACCACCTGCAAACCATCCCATTTCCTACTCCCTCTCCCATCCCATTCTGCATTGATTCATTTTTAATTATCTTTATATAGAGAAGATCAACTCTATACTAAGTGAAGATTTCAGTAGTTTGCACCCACACAGACACACAAAGTATAAAGAACTGTTTGAAGGCTATTTTTACCATTAATTCGCATAGTACAACACATTAAGGGCAGAGGTCCTACATGGGGAGTAAGTGCACAGTGACTCCTGTTGTTGATTTAACAATTGACACTCTTATTTATGACATCAGTAATCACCTGAAGCTCTTGTCATGAGCTGCCAAGGCTATGGAAGCCTCTTGAGTTCACAGATTCTGACCTTATTTAGACAAGGCCATAATCAAAATGGAAGTTCTCTCCTTCCTTCAGAGAAAGGTACCTCCTTCTTTGATGGCCCATTCTTTCCACTGGGATCTCATTCACAGAGATCTTTCATTTAGGTCAGTTTTTGCCACAGTGTCTTGGCTTTCCATGCATGAAATACTCTCATGGACTTTTTAGCCAGATCCTTAAGGGCTGATTCTGAGGCCAGAGTGCTGTTTAGGGCATTTGTCATTCTAAGAGTCTGCTGTGTATCCCACTTCCCATGTTGGATCGTTCTCTCCTTTTTACTTCTATCAATTATTATTAGCAGACACTGGTCTTGTTTATGTGATCCCTTTGATACTTAATCCTATCTTTATGATCAGTTATGAACTTAAACTGATCACTTTAACTAGTAAGATGGCATTGGTACCTGCAGAAAGAAATGGAATTGTTTTCCAAATGCTTTTATAAATATTGTCTTATTGCTAAATAGAGCAAAGGCTTATCTAAATATTTTTTATTTTCAATTTGTTTTCTGAAAGCAACTATCAGGCACTTTTCACTGCATGTATAGTATTTTTATGAAGTTTATATTTTATAAAACTTATTTTAACCACCTAAATATCTAAGAGAAAAGACTCATTTAAAATAAAAATTTACCTACATCCTGGTAAAATGAGAAAATTGCACTATTGCTTTTACTGGAGGTTGAACTTGCTTGGTTTTATCTTTCCTCCTAGAAATAATGTGAAAAAAAACTGTATAGTTTGTAGTCAGAACTTCCAAGAATTTCTATTTGGACTTAGAAGTATTCTTCTTGCTTCATAGTATTAGTTTTTTATGAATTTTTTTCTTGTCTTTTTAAAAAATATTTATTTTTATTTGAAAGACAGACTTACAGAGGGGAGTGGGGAAAAATACAGAGATCAATATTCCATTTTCTGGTTCATTCCCCAAATAGCCACAAGGGCCAGGGCTGGGCCAGACTGAAGCCAGGAGTCAGAAGCTTCTTCCAGGTCTTTCACATGGGTACAGGGGCCCAAGTACTTCTGCTGCTGTCCCAAGCACATTAGCAGGGAGCTGGATCACAAGTGGAGCTCGAACTGGCACCCATAAAGGATGCTGGTGTTGCAGGCAGCAGATTAACCAACTGTGCCACAAAGCCAACCCCAGAACCTTTTTTATTTTCATAGATACTGTTAAAGGACTCTTCTGAAAGGTCATCTCTTGTGCTTGTCAGCTTTCAATAATCAACTTAATTTTGGTCATTCTGCTAGATTGCAGTATCATGATTATTTTATTGCCCTATTTTATCCATTCAAATTTTGTTTTTTCTCTTTGAATTGCTTTTCATATCCTTGGCCAACATTTATATTGGTTATGTAAGTTTCTTTGGAGTTTCTGCTTAAATTGACTTCTCTCAGCCAATCTCATGACCAGTGTCTCCACATTGCCAAAATCAGTGGACCTAGCTTACTTAATTAACGTGCTTAACCTTGTCCTCCATGAGTCTGTAGACCCCCAGGATAAATACTCTTGCAAGACCTACATTTTCTGTTGTTTACTGGTCATTGCCATCTGCATGTCGCATCATCATTGAAGTTATCATAATTAAGTTTGCATGAATGCCAGCTGTATGCTGGACACAACACTAGGCACTTTATCCAGCCCCCTGACAGTTCTGTTGTCTCCCTTCTAGATAAAAGAAAATATTTGGCTCAAGATTAGATTTGCTTAAGATCATAAGACCAGTAAGTGTGGAAGCTTAATACCCACTCTTCATTAAAAAGTGTGTGCTCTTTATTATTGCATCACAGCCTTATCTTTTCATCTCCTAATCTCCCCACCACCCACCCAAACTCATTTCCATGATTGGTGGCACTGTCTTCCATGAGCCAAAACCTGAGAATCATCTTGTATTCTTTTCTTTTACATGCGAGCCACCATCTTCAGTTTATTCTCCTAAAAGTTTCTTAAGCCATCACTCTGCCTCCTTCTGCAGTGACACTGCCTCTGCCAGATCCTTAAGCTCCCAATTATCTCTTTTCGTTTTTGTGTTCCTAATCCATACCACTCTCCAAATAAAATCGCTCATACAAAAATCTGGTTTTTCATTTTCCTGCTTAAAATTCTTCAGTAACTACATTATCAAGAAGATAAAAATTCTTTAATAAATGGTTACATCAAGCCTTTTCTCTTACTGCTTTCTCATAATCTGTGCTTTAACTACACCTTAGTGACCTCTTCCCTCTGTAATTTTGCTCCTGCTGAGTCTCTCCCTCTAGAGTACCTTCCCTTCCACACATGACTGGGAGACTTACTTTTCAGCTCCAGACTCAAGTATCATTTTTATGAAGTATTTCTAATCACCATCATATTTTGTACTATTAAAGTCATTTTTCCTGAGTTTTAGGTATCTCAACTATAAACCAGTGTTAAGAGGGTTGTTGGGGAGAATTAAAAGAAAAATAAGCATAAAAATATGTAATTCAGTGTAATTCACATGCTAGATAACCTTGCTACTTTCATCTTCCCTCATGTGTCTCTATGAATAATATTGTTAAAATTGGATGTACATCTCCTAGTCTTTGAGATCCACAAAATTGGAGACTTTTTTCTTTTATATTTAATGCCTATTTGAGTTCCTAATACACATTAGCTATTCCATAAATATTTTTGAAAGACCTCATTTATGATTAGGTTTTTCATAACTACCTAGTAGAATGAAGAAAATTGCTCTAATCAGTGATTTCTATTTGCTTGTTTGTTTCCTTTCTTTAGTGGTGATGAGTTCCTCAACTTTCTTCTGAAATTAAACAAACAATGTGGCCATTTAATAACAGCTGTACAGAATATCATTACTGAATTACCTGTAAATTCTCACAAGGTATTCTACAAAAATTATTAAGTGAAGAAAATATGGATGCTGAAGAACAATCCAGATAAGTTCATGATCAATCGATAAAGCGTTACTGATCTGGTAAAATCAGTTGTTTGGGAAAAATCACATAAGATCTAAATAAGTCAATTTTTAAATATTACTCCCCCATGTAATAATTGATGGGAAATATTTATGTTCTAGCCTTTCAGTAAAGGAAAATGTGTCAGACCAAAAATTAAACTTATCTATATATTGAACTTATCATTTGTTCTTAAAGAGGATTTAATTGTTTAATATACAAAGTGAAAGGAGACCCAAGTGAAAGTTGAAACAAAACAGTGTGTTGAGTGTTATTAAAAAATTGTATCAATATAAGCTGTTTTAATGAAGGAAATTTTAAATAGAGTATAAGTGACCTGCAAATTTATTTTGTAGCTTTTCCTGTGATTTGGTTTTACCTCTTTATCTACAGTGAAAATTTTTAAATGTACTTGTTTTCCTATGATTTTCATATAACACACATATGGGAATTGTCATTTTAAATACCTTCAGAAATTAATAAATATTATTACTACATTAATCTTCATATAGAAAGTTATATGTACATTTATTTAAGAAATTAATGTAGCAAGGTGATTAAAGTATTCACGTGAATTACTGACTTCATTTTGGTGTCAGGATTTATCCTAAACAAAAAAATTTTTTTCAACTATATTACTTGATGTTTATACTGTATAATTATTGTGGATATAAAGTTTTAAAAAATTGTTCTGTTATTTAAAATTTAACTTTTGAAAATATTAACAGATAGTCCTAGAATGGGCTTCTCCACGGAATTTTACTTCAGTGTGTGAAGAACTGGTTAGTAATGTGGAAGATCTGAATGAAGAAGTCTGCAAATTAAAAGACTTAATTCAGAAGGTATTTAATTAGTATGAAAGTATAACACATCAACTTCTAATATTTAGTGTAAGAAATTCCCTAAGACATATTTGCCTTAGGGTTGCTTACTAATTCAGTTTCTTTAAATGAACTAAAAAACCTAAGTGTGACAGTATGTATGTGTGGAGAATTAAGATGAAATCAATGAAATTAAAAAGCATTGCTTTAGGCATGAAATGACTAAAACAGATAATCTAATCAGGTACCATAATTTTTATTTTAAGATTTTATACCTATAAGGGAATTTTCATATTTAGTGAACTAGAAGTTCTTTTTTCTGTGAGCTTCTCTACCTAGAATTGCTGTATAAGGACTAGCCTTGGGAACATATTTATTAGTCTGTAATAATGGCAAAACAGTTCTTTGGGCAGGAAAGTCTTAATTTTCAAGAAAGCTAGGGGATCGATTTTTGTAGATTTGCAGTAATCATAAGGAGATTTGATGTAGGGAACTTATTCAGGCTTCTAGATTTGAGAATATACTATCATGCCTGTTAAGCTTATGATATTTCAGAGTTTACCAATAATAACTTAAGGGGATTTTTTTTTTTTTTAATGAAACATGGAGGTAAAAACGAGAGAGGGTGGGAGAGGTCAAGGCTAGACTTTAACACCACATCACTCTCTTTCAAACCAACACACTGACAGGCTCCTGTCAGAAAGGGTCATTCGAAGTAATTGGTTAATAAAAGGAATGACTGTCTCAGGACTCAGTAAGTGGAGCATCAGTGTCAAAAAGGAATCTGTTGCTGAATGAAGCCATTTGGAAGTTAAGACGAAGAATCCTGTATTAATGAGACTGGCATTGAAGTCCATTTTTTTGGCTATAAATTTAAAATTAATTTTGCAGACTTTTTTAATTAAATATTTACACTGAGAATTTAGAAGTCATTATTCCTGGTAATGTTGAGAGGTATTTATATCACCACTCCAGCACAGGATGTTCCTAGTAAATATCACTCTATAAATGTGCCTGATTCTTTTTATCTTTGAAGGATCTTTTTTAGTTTCTGCTTATTCTCCCTCCTGCCCTACCCCCTTGTCTGTCTGTCTCTCTTTCTTTTTGGACACATACGCATGTGTGCACACACACACAGGCACATGCACAAAGCAGGAAGGGGAAGCTTTAGCAAACAGTTTTATGGGAATTTGGAAACTGAGTGATGTACTTTCATTGCTGAGAAGTAGTAAAAGAGCCACATAAGTTTTTGTTGACATTTGATCCTGCAGTTATATCTAAATATTTTATTAAACTTCTGGCATTAGCATCTAGTCTTTCAGTTTTTGCTAAATTTCATCTTTTGTAAGTATAAGAATGGTTTGCTTTTATGTAAGATATTAATTGATCTTTAAACACAGGAAATAAGCATAAATTGTTTGTCATCGATATAAGTAAAATAGAAACTTTAATATTAGAAGAACCTTATTCCAAGACATAAAAACACCATTTTAATATGTGATAATCTATAATAACATTCACTTTTAATGTAAAATTTATCATTTATGTAATGAGATTGTGGTGAAGGAAAGATTGTCTGTGTTCACTCTAAACCTTCCCTGGGAATCTTGAGTTGACAACATCTAAAACCAGTGAATTAATCTGGATATTGTATTTTTTAAATTAAAGATGTTTTTTGTTTTCAGTGTATTTTACATTAACTGTTTTCCTTTTTTCCATACAATAATAGTTGCAAAACGAACGGGAAAATGATCCAACTCATATACCACTAATGGAAGAAGTATCTACATGGAATAGTAAAATTTTGAAGAGGACAGCTGTTACAGTATGCGGATTTGGATTTCTTCTTTTCATTTGCAAGCTAACTTTCCAGAGAAAATAACCCTAATGTTTGTTTTAACTCATGTAGTACATCTTATTCAAACTACCCAGAAACATTGCTTTTAACCATTTGTGACACATTACTTTCTTTGTTAATGTTCCTTGGGAAATATTATGACAATGCAAAGCAGAGAGTTTTTCTTTAGAAAATTGTTTATTAGTTTGAATTATAAATATAATTTTCTGTATTTTCATGTTAATTTTGATCAAGTAGTAAATTGTAATGATATTGAACATGACTGTAATCACATTCAAAATAAAAGTTTTATCTATTATTCTTGAACATTTATAAAGGTGTGTTCATGTATTGTAGTGAAATCTTGGAGAATTTGTGAAGCATTCATAAATCAATAACTTTCATTTGATTCTTATTTTCCCTCTGGTTCTTTTTATTTATATTATATTATAATTATTACCTTTAAAGTATTCCAGAAAATTCTAAAGGATAAAACATTTTAAAGTATGGAGTAAATATTTTAGGAAAAATATTATAAATGCAAAGTAAAAAGGCAGAAAACTAGGGGACAGTGTAGAAAGGAGAAAGTACATTAGAATTTTTTATGTAAAATGCTTTGGGCAACATATGACATATACAGTATATAACACTCCAAAATATGATAAAAGTGAACAGCATTTGGTATATAATTTCTCATATCTAAAGAAGTAATATAAGATTACTTTTTTAAAAACAAAATAATGATATTTACATTTTAAAAGTGAAGTTAATAAAAGGGCAGGCCTAATCTAACAAAGAATATACTATTTAAATTTTGCTCGACCTAGTGCCATACTTAAACAGATAGAGTTGATCTATTACAGCTTGAGAAATAAACATCTTACAAAGGGAAAGAACTTTGGAAAGGAAGAATGCTATAAGGAACTATAATTCATAATTTCTGCTCTCGCACCAAAACAGTGAGGCTGAATCATCATTCTTTGAGCATCTACTCATTGGAAAGCATGAATTGGTGTGACATTTTAACCTTGGGATTTCAGACTCACATTTCTGCAATTTTTTGTTTTGAAAATGTGGAAGTTGTATTCTCAAATATTTACTATAGAGAAATGCTATGGGTTTTCTTGGGAGAAGGAGAGAGACTAGGTGGACAAATTAACATTTGAACACCTAATTTATGGCAAGCACTTCATTTAATTATAGAATAGTGTGATGGTATTTCTCTTTTACAGAAATTAAGTCAGAGACTGTTGAAGTAAATTGTTGAAATTCACACTGCCAGTTAAAAAGCTGGGATTTCAATCCAGTCTGTTTCATTTCAAATTATATGCTCTTTCCAACATTCATTCATTTATTCAAATATTTACTGATCATTTATCAAGTGCCAGACATTTTCCTAGCTGTTAGAGAATCGATGATCCCTGCCCTGTATAACTTATATTTATAGTGGAAATAAACCAACAAATAAAGTAAAAGATAGCAGATGTTGTAAGTGTTGATGCAAAAAAAAATAAAACAAGGGCAGAAGTTAAGGGTGCTGGTAGTATTACACTTATTTGATTTTATTTTGAAGTCAGAGAGATGGCAAGAAATTTTCCACCTGCTTGTCCATTCCCCAAACTTCCACAATAGCCAGGGCTGGGCCAAGCCAAACCATGAATCTAAAACTCAATCTAGGTCCCTCATATGGGTGTCAGGGATCCAAGTATTAGCCATCATGTGCTGCCTCCTCAAGTGTACATTAGCAAGGAGCAAAGAGTTGAACCAGGTACTCTAGATGAGATGCAGGTGTCCCAAAGACAATCATTGTGCCAAAGGGCTGTTTGGGAGGTGGTATTTTAAATAGAAAAGCCTTTCAAATTTCAGGGTCTTTTGTTAAAAGGGATTACAGTATATCCATGCAGAAACCTGGGGGAAGACCAGGGAAGAACAAAAACAGGCAAAAGAATCACTATGGCACTGGAGTGTTCTAGAAACTAAAAGCAAGAATGACTAGAGTCAAGTGAGAAGAAGAGTCAAATGGCAACAAAAGTAACAGGTCCCTAGATGGTTTGGGCCTTACAAGTTTTTGCCCTTCCTAAACTGGAAAACCATTAGAAGACTTAGCTGAGAAGTAGCGTATCAGTTGCATTTACTGAAAGGATCTCTGCCACTGGTCTTTTAAAACAGTGGCATATATGTGGAAGTTGCGAGACCAGTGCAGTGCAGTACTATTAACCTTAATGGTAGCCACCCTTGTGGGAGACCCAGATAGAATTCCTGGCTCTTTCTATGCCTTTCAAGTAGATGAATACAAATATTTAAAAAAAAAAAAAAAAGATAGCTTAAGGTTTTTTGCCTTGAGCAATCAGAAGGATGTAGTTGCTGTTTACTGAGATTAGGACATCTCTGGGAAGACCAGAGCAGTAAGAGGAAAGGAGAGGTTTTGAATAAACAGTAGACTACATTAGTCAGAAATGCAGGGTAAAGACCCAGGCAAAAGACAAAAAATACGGAAATTATCACTTAATAAGATTGGATCAGTTCACCATGGGAATGATGAAGACAAGGCTGCAGAGCCCTAAAGCATCAGCATTCAAAGAAAGGGAGACAGGAGGAATCAGGAAAGGAAACTGCAGGTGGCCAAAATGGTTAGATAAGAGCAGGGGTCAGTGGCTGGCGCTGCGGCTCACTAGGCT
The DNA here is from genome assembly GCF_051225735.1 of Oryctolagus cuniculus. Classification (NCBI taxonomy): domain Eukaryota; kingdom Metazoa; phylum Chordata; class Mammalia; order Lagomorpha; family Leporidae; genus Oryctolagus; species Oryctolagus cuniculus. The sequence goes on along the minus strand of NC_142869.1, from coordinate 152,661,899 downwards.
AATCCTCCGCCTTGCGGTGCCAGCACACGGGGTTCTAGTCCCAACTGGGGCGCCAGATTCTGTTTTGGTTGCCCCTCTTCCAGGCCAGCTCTCTGCTGTGGCCCGGGAGTGCAGTGGAGGATGGCCCAAGTCCTTGGGCCCTGCACTCCATGGGAGACCAGGAGAAGCACCCGGCTCCTGCCATGGGATTAGCACGGTGCGCCAGCCGCAGTGCGCCGGCTGCGGCGGCCATTGGAGGGTGAATCAACAGCAAAGGAAGACTTTTCTCTCTGTCTCTCTCTCTCTCACTGTCCACTCTGCCTGTCATAAAATGAAAAAAAAAAAAAAAAAGAAAAAAGAGCAGGGGTCAGCAAACTCCAGATGATAGGCCAATTAGGCCTGACAGGTGGTTCCCAGAACTAGTCATTAGGGAAATATAAATTGAAACCACAATGAGATACCACTACACACCCACCAGGAAGAGGGAAATTAAAAAGGATGACACCAAGTGGTAGTGGAGATGGAGAGTAATGAAAACTAATACATTGACAAAACCCATTTTGGAAAACTGACCATTCTCTACTAAAACTATACATTTTCCTTGTGACCCAACAGTTCTAAATATATATCCTAGAGAAATGAATGCACACATCCCCAAAAGACATGTATTTGAAGGTACACAGTAGGTTTATTAACAGTTCCAACCTACAAACAGCCAACATATCCTTCAACAGAGTGGCTAAATAGAGTACTTATATAATGGAATACCACATAGTAATAAGGAAGAACAAACCTACCACACAAAAATATGGATAAATCTTACAGGCATTATATTGACCAAAAGAAGCCAAAGTTTTGAGCATACTGCATAATCATTCCATTTATATAAGTTCATACGACAGAAAAATGCATGGAGGTAACAGTCACAGTGGTAGATATGTTGGGGATGGAGACATTGACTAGAAGGGAGACAGATTTTTGGAACTATGCTGTCTTGACTCACTGGAGATTACATGGGGAGATAATAAGTGGGGGCATATGTGTGTGTGTATAAAAAAATTCTGTGACACATAATTCCAAGTTCTAAAATCCCAAGACTTCAAGAGGTTAAACATTTAGTATGTTAACAAAAGTGGAAAAAATAAACTAAAATGCCTTGTTGGGTAGGCATTTGGCCTGCTAGTTAAGAGATTGGTTAGGATTTCACACAAGTCCTGGCTGTGCTCCTGATTCCAGCTTCTTGCTAATGCAGACCCTGAGGCAGCAGGTGGTGGCTCAGGTATTTGGGTCCCTTAACACACCTACATGAGACCTGCATTAAATTCCTGCATCCAGCTTTGGCCTGGCCCAGTCCCTATGGCAGGCATTTGGCATCTGGTAAATGAAATAGCAAATGGGAATGTTGGCTCTCCCTCTCTCTGCCTCTCAAAAAAACAAAAAATAGCTCAGTACAGCCTGAATTGGGAACAATGAAGTTTAAAATGTACACATTATTGAAACCACTGCTGCATTTGTCTTAAAGAATTTTAAGTTTTTAAATCTAGTATCAGCAAGGTTAGTTTCCCTAGATAGTCTATATGGGATAGAACTAGAAAAGCATTAGTAGGAACAAATTTAACACATTAATTAAAAATGCAGAGTTACAAAATATAAGGATAAAGAACACTTCATAAAGGTTTCCTAATCATTTTTTAAAAATAGTACTATGAAACTATGCTTGATCTTTTCCTTTTTCCCTCAGTTGATGTTTAGCTTTCTTGCAGTAATTCACCCATTTATAGTATACATATCAGTGGCTTTTGGTATGTTACAATTAAGAACACTGTCCTCACTACTCTACCTCATGTAGTCCTGTGCAACCCCTAATCTACTTTCTGTCTGTATAAACTTGCCTGCCTGTTCAGATTGTTTCATAGCAATGGGATCAGACAGCTTGTGGTCTTCTGTGACTATTGCCTTTTGTGTAGCATAAGTGCTTTCAAGTTTCATATATGTTTTAGCATGTACCTACTATATTTCCTTTTATACTAAATATTACTACATTTATCTATTCATCAATTGATGACCATTTGAGTTGTTTTTAAATTTTGGCTATGGACATGTTTTCATTTCTCTTGGGTATATACCTAAGAGAAAACTATAGGATTATATGGTAACTCAATATTTAACCTTCTGAGGAACTGTCAGACTGTTTTCCAAAGTAGCTGTACTATTTTATATTCCTGCCTGCTATATGAGAGTTCTGATTTTCCCACATCTTTGCAAACACTTACTGTCTTTTTGATTATTGCCATCTTGGTATGAATCTTCATTATGATTTTGATTTGCACTTTTCTGACAGCTAATGATGTTGAGCATTTTTTCTTGTGCTTATTGGCTGTTTGTGTACATTCTTTAAAGAAAGGTCTATTAAAACGCTCTGCCCATTTTTTCAAACTGAGTTGTCTTATTCAGTTTGAGTTCTTTATATATTCTAGATACAAAACCCTTATCTTATAGCTGATTTACAAATATTTTCTCCCTTTCTGTAGCCTTCCATTTGAACTTTCTTAGAAGTGTCTTTGATGCATATAAGTTTTAAATTCTGATGAAGTCCAAGTTGTCTGTTTTTCCCTGATGAGCTTCTATATATCAAATAATCCATCACCAAATGTAAGTCATGAAGATTTACATCAAGACTGTCTAAGATTCTTATAGGTTTAACTCTTATATTTAGCCTATTGATCCATTTTGAGTTCATTTTTGTATATGTTTTAAGGAGTCAACTTCTTCCTTTTCCATGCAGGTATCCCGTTGTCCCAGAATCATTTGTTGAAGAAACTGTATTTTCTTCCAATTACTTATTTTGTCATCCTTTATTGAAGTTCACTTACCATACATGTGGGAGGGATTTTGATAGGGATTGGCTTGACTAAATCAACTTGGGGACTATTGTTATCTCACAATATAAATCTTTTGATCCATGAACATGGATGTCTTTTCATTTATTTTCTTTAATTACTCCCAATAATTTTTGTAGTTTCAGAGTATATATATATACAATCGTTTATCCAGTCTTCAGTTGATGGACATCTGGGCTGATTCCTTATCTCAGGTACTGTGAGCTAAACTGCAGTAAACATGGCATACAGATCACTCTTTCAATGCTGATTTCATTTCCTTTGGGTAAATTCCCAGGTGTGGAATGGCTGGGTCATCTGGTAGTTTCTATTTTCAGCTTTCTGAGGCATCTCTATACTGTCTTCCACAATGGCTGTACTAGTTTACATTCCCACCAACAATAGATTAGGGTACCTTTTCCCCCACATCCTCGCTAGCATTTATTGTTGTTTCTGTATGAGTGCCATTCTAACAAATGGGGAGAAACCTCATTGTGGTTTTGATTTCCATTTCCCTGGTGGCTAGTGATCCTGAGCATTTTTTCACGTGTCTGTTGACCATTTAAATTTCCTCTTTTGAAAAATGCCTGTTCAAGTCCTTTGCCTATTTCTTCACTCGATTGCTTTGCTGTTGTTGAGTTTCTTGAGTTCTTTATAGATTCTGGGTATTAATCCTTTATCAGTTGCATAGTTTGCAATTATTTTCTCCCATCCTGTTGGTTACCTCTTTACTTACTGAGTGTTTCCTTTTGGTGCGGAAGCTTCTCAGCTTGATGTAATCTCATTTGTCTATTTTGACTTTGATTATGATTCTGGGGTCATGTCCAAGAAGTCTTTGCCTAAGCCAGCATCTTTCAGACTTTCCCCAATGTTCTCTAGTAATTTGATGGCATCAGGTCATATATTTAAATCCTTATACATTTTGAGTTGATTTTTGTATAAGGTGTAAGGTAGGGGTCTTGTTTAAAACTTTTGCATGTGGAAATGCAGTTTTCCCAGAAGAGACTGTCCTAGCTGAGGGATTGATTTTAGCTCCTTTGTCAAATATTAGTAGGTTGTATCTGCATGGATTGATTTCTGTAGTTTCTATTCTGTTCCGTTGGTCTATCTGCATGGATTGATTTCTGTAGTTTCTATTCTGTTCCGTTGGTCTATCCATCTGTTTTTGTGCCAGTACCAGACAGTTTTTATTATAACCACCCTGTAGTATGTCTTGAAATCTGCTATTGTGATGCCTCCAGCTTTGTTTTTGTTATTTAAGATTGTTATAGCTCTTTGGCATCTCTCGTGTTTCCATATGAATTTTAGCATAATTTTTTTCTAGATCTAAGACTGTCCTTGATATTTTGATTGGGATCACACAATCTATAAATTGCTTTTGGTAGTATGTGCATTTTGAAATTAATTCTTCTAATCCATGAACATGGAAGATTTTTTCCATTTTTTTATCTTCTGTTTCTTACTTTAATGTTTTGTAATTTTCATTGTAAAGATGTTTGACATCCTTGGTTAAATTTATTCCAAGGTATTTAATTTTTGGTAGGAATGTGAATGGGATTGATTTTAACAATTCTTTCTCAGCCATGGCATTGTCTGTGTACCAAGGCTATTGAGTTTTGTGTGTTAATTTTATAAATGCCACTTTACCAAATACTTTTTGTGAGTTCCAATAGTCTCTTAGTGGAGTCTTTTGGCCCCCCTATATATAGAAAAACATGTCATCTGCAAATAGTAATAATTTGACTTCCTCCTTTACAATTTATATACCTTTGATTTAATTTTCTTGCCTAATGGCCCTGGCTAAAACTTCCAGTACTATTTTGAATAGCAGTGGTGAAAATGAGCATCCTTGTCTGGTTCCAGATCTTAATGGAGATGCTTCCAACTTTTTCCCATTCAATAAGATGTTGGCTGTGAGTTTGTCATAAATTGCTTTCATTGTGTTATAGAATGTTCCATACCTGATTTGATTAATTATTTTATCATGAAAAGGTGTATTTTATCAAATGCAATGTCTGCATCTATTGAGATAATCATATGGCTTTATTCTACAGTTTGTTAATGTGATGTATCACATTGATTGATTTGCATATGTTGAAACATCCCTGCTTACCAGGGATAAATTCTACTTCTTCCAGATGAATGATCTTTCTGATGTGTTGTTGGATTCAATTAGCTAGTATTTTGTTGAAGAGTTTTGCATCTATTCATTAGGCATATTGGTTTATAGTTCTGTTTCTTTGTTCTATCTTTTTCTGGTTTGGAGATTAAGGTGATGCTGGCCTCACAGGAGTTTGGGAAGATTCCCTTCCTTGTAATTGTTTTGAGTAGCTTGAGAAGAATTAGAATTGGTTATTCTTTGAAAGTCTGGCAGAATTCAGTAGTGAAGCCATCCAGTCCTAGGCTTTTCTTTATTGGGAGAGTCTTTATTACTGATTCCATCTCTGTCTTGGTTATTGGTCTATTTAGGCTTTTTATGTCTTTTGACTCAATTTTGGTAGATTATATGTCCAGGAATCTATCCATTTCTTCTAGATTTTCCAATTCATTTGGCATATAGCTGTTTGTAGTAATATGTGATGATTCTTTTTATTTCTGTAATTTTATCAATTTGGGTTTTCTCCCTCTTTTTTTCCTTTTGGTTAGTTGGCTCAATTGTATATCAATTTGTTTAATTTTTCAAAAACACACCTCTTCATTTCACTGATCTTTTTTATTTTATTGATTTCACTTTTGTTTATTTCTTCTCTAATTTAATTATTTCTTTCTTCTTTAGGGATGGTTTCTATTAGTTCTTTGAACATATATGGTTCTATTTAAGACTTTGTTAAATATGATATTTGGCCACTCTCATAGTTTTTGATACCTGCTCTTTTCTGTTGTGTATATGAGTGACACTTACCCATTTCTTTGCATGTCCATAACTTTTTGTTGAAAACTTGTTATTTTATAGAATAATCAGCAACTTTGAATACTGGTTTCACCCTTCCTCCCAACAAAAACTTGTTTGCTTACTTACTTAAGGATTTGGCCAGACTATTTTAGTGAAATCTATTTCCCGCAATGTGTGAAGCTCCTGCTATTGCTCCTCAGGGGTTGTAGCTAGGCAGACACACATTTGGCCATGCGTACATATAGTGGAGCTTCTGCCAAACTGAGTTTTCTTATGAAGGCAGTATAATGAAGGAGGGGATGGGTCATGTCTGAAATGCTACAGACTTCCTGTTCTTACTGTGTTTTAGTAGGTTTTCTAGAATAAATGTTTCTGTATTTGTTCTGTGCAATTAGGACTTTCCAGAGACTTGAAATGGTTATGTTTTTATAGTTCCCTCTCACTTTGCTTGCTTCTATGGGAAGTGTGTCCATAGAGCTCCTCATACTTCCAGTTTAGCAGTGAAACTTCTTAACCACTATTTTGGGGTGTCTGCTCAGGGTCTAGTGTAATATTTAGCCAAGAACAGTATACAAGATCCATTTCTAAAAGTGAGAAACAGCAACATTTTAATGTAGTTTTTACATAATCTATAAGTTAATACTATAGGATATTTAAATTTTAACTTTAGATTAATATGATAAGGGGTTGAAAAATTGAAAGAGCACCTAAAATTTACTGGAAGCAAAAGGAAAGACTAGCAGATTGATCAGGATACATAAGGCCTAGATAAATGATTCATAAAATATGTCCACATTTTCAGTTTTGAAAAATTTCCTGTGGAATGAATGTCAGGTATTACCTAGTGTAGGAACTGGCATTGTGGTTTAGCAGGTTAAGCTGCCATCTATGACACCAACATTTGACATGGGCACCAGTTCATGTACTAGCTGCTCCACTTCCAATACAGCTCCCTGATAATGGCCTAGAAAAAGCCAAGTTGGCCTCTGCCACCCATGTGGAAGACCCAGCTAAAGCTCCTGGCTCCTGACTTTAGCCTGGCCCAGTCCTGGGCTTTGTAGCCATCTGGAGAGTGAACCAGTGGATGGAAGCTCTCTCTGTCTCTCCCTCTCTCTCTGTAACTCTGACTTTAAAATAAATAAATATTTTTAAAAGCACTAATTTAATTAATTATACTTATTACATATGGGAAACAAGGTATTTGGAAGTTTAATAGAATATTGCTCAAAATAGAAACAAGTCATAATTCCAGGCACCAGAATCAAAATTGAGACTTTTCTTAATGGAAAGTTTTTATAGAGCCAACCTATTTTATCTTAACACTGTGACAAAAGCTAATTTTCAAGAACCCAGATAACCATGATGACTTCTGTTTTGCACTCCAACTCACTCTGTCACTGCTCAATAATCATTCATAGCTCTGTGGGGGTGGAAATAGGGTGGGGATTTTTCCTTTTGGCACATTCACTAGTGAGTAATACATTTATTTCAAGTGCCAATAAAAATGTTATACTGGACTTATGTGACACATTTGTTATTTGAGAAATTAATTCTAAACTGTTGGAGCAAATTTCTTATTGTGTTTCTTTACCAATAAATTGAGATTATGCTATCAATATCCTAAACAAAATGAACAACTCTTAAATTCTGTGTAACATTTTTTAAAGGAGAGTAAATGATAACATTTTCATGAGTGACCATCTAAGGACTTATCTGAATAGATAGTATTTTTCACCTTCTTCTCCTAAGTTGATCATTCATGATTATTTACATGAATTTCTTATTTTCTGGTCCTTTCTCATATATTGATTTTTTTCTTTTTTAGCTTTTGTCTGCTGTTGCATGACACCTCTTCCCTCTCAATCTGTCTTCTGCTTTACCTCCATAATGACAGTGAGATAAGATAGAAGGTGTCTGAGTGTATATCCCTGTTGTCATTAGCATGGGCAGTTTCTGAGATCTTGCTTGCCTCATCTGTATTTCAGATAATCTCTCAGACAAATTAAATCAGATTAGTGCTGAGCTTTATATAATGGGGCCAGCACTGTGGTATACTGGGTCAAGTCTTCACCAGCAGCGCTGGCATCCCAAATGGGCTCCAGTTTAAGTCCCAGATGCTCCTCTCCGATTCACCTCTCTGCTATTGCA